>NW_026930786.1:0-4447 GCF_032062105.1 Saccostrea cuccullata
AAATTTTAACGCATGCTCGAGACTTTGGCCATTGAACAGTGAGGGATATTTTTTCGTGCAAATACCTACTGCAAGAGGGACCTCGGTTTTAACGATTTCATCTGAAGGATCCCAAGTGCCACGGTGGATTTGAACCCGTGACGTTATAAGGATCAACTGCTTGCTCAGGGACTCTAGAGCGCAGACGTTCTACCGATGCTTCACACATGCGACATGTTTTCCCTTGTATTAAGTATTATAACGAACATAAAGTGGGAACTATGAAGAAAATACAGAATCGGCTCACACAAACAGCTGAAGACTGATGCGCGTATGAATACAAGAACTACTAAGTATATGTCCTAAAGGGTCTTGATTGGTCAATTCGAAATGCATATTTTTTTAAAATCAATTTTATGGTCAAACTGCATTACGCTCAGTATCATTATCATTTAGTTGAATTTTTTTCAGAAACGACAAAGAAAGATGACATTAGAAAAGTTGAAGCCGTCTTGCTTATCATGTAGTTTTGTTCTTATGTTACAATTGACATTTTTATTTTAAAATACTCATATATGAAATAAATTTTTCAGGAATTGTATGTTTTATTTCAAGTTTTAAGGATATATGAAATCGACATATTTGAATGTTAGTAACTATTGATAATTGGAAGTAGGTCTTCGATAACTAATCACAAATGCAAAATCATTATTGTATTAATTATATTATCAATATTTATAATATTACATTAAAAATTTGTGGCAATAAGCAAAACAGAATTTTGTGGTAAAAAACACTTACTTTTTCGAAGCATGCCGATATAAGGTTTGAAGGAAAACAGTTTCTGCAATAAATTTCGTAAACATTAGATTTTATACACGTGCATGTAATTACAATACAATCCTTAAAGTTGAATCAAATAATAAGGTTGTTCTGCCGGTCTCAGGAATTCGTGTAAAGTTTTTTTTTTTTTTTCAAGAAATACATTCTTAAAATCAACGTATCTATAGAGACGCTTTCATTAACCTTGTAGGAGACTGACGTGGGTTTTTGAAACGAAACTTGCATAATTTGGCTCAGGTTGACCATGTTGACTAACAGTACTTACAAAAATTGAACAATAACCTTAGATACATGTAGAAGGTGTTGTTTTTATGAACTTCATTGAAATGAGACAAGATTCTCATTTATAAAAGTTTGAATACCCCGTCGATTCAAGAATTTTTTTTTTCAATTTTGTTAGGTGTAAACGTGCAACATATTCAAACGAATCAAACGACTCAACGATTTTGAATGGATTGGAGGCTAGACTAAGTAATACCTGCTATGCAAACACATTCACTGCTTTATCAAATTAATAGATCTCAGGTAAGGTAAAAAAATGATTTGGTGGAAAGTGCAACCAAATAAAAGCCGGCAATCGATGTTTTCAGAATATTTTTAAACATGTTGCTTAGCCCTGTTCACACAAAGCTGCGACTTTACGATCTGAAAAAGTTTTGGATCGGGACGGATCGGAGTAGATCGGCGACTAAATCGATTAATTTAGCAAAATATGGTCTTCATTACGACCGTACCACGATGCCTTCACGTCAAACGCACTGCTTACACACTCTTACTTTGGCGTTACGCAGATCGTTGCAGACCAGCGGCGGTATTTACTGCGTCTACGCTACGCTGCCACTACGGCATTTAAGATCATACTACGACGCTACGCAGTCCTAGATGACTGCACGACGATATCGCTACGGTGGTAAGCTGTAGCTGATCATATTACAATTTTATTACGCTTCTAGTACGATTTTGGCGATTATAAATATATATCTTGCAACCGCAGACTTTTATGGCTTTTCCACGTGGTTTACGGGGCATTTTCAATTGTAACCGTAACAAGATGAGAAAAGTTCAAAATCTCAGCTGCAAATGATAGTCAGGTATAGTATCACCCTTTACATGTAGCTGGCAGATGAAGACTTGATCCACAGGAGTTCGCGTACCTATCAATTTTACCGAAATTTTCGGTAAATAAAAAAGATACGTAATACCTATAATAATAACATAAGAAATGCAACGCATTTCAAGTTACCGGAACCACTTCGCTCAATATCAAGGCTGCTGCACTATGAATTTTAAATCGAAAATTATAAAACACAAACCAATCTTTTCGGAAGGTACCACTCTTTATATCTATTAATGCATATGAATGGAAATGCTTCTTTAACTACAGAAGCAGTGACCATTTTTCTCCACGACTTGGCATGATAACTTTATGCAGCATTGTCATTTTTCGGCGCAACATTTCGACAAAACCACGACGAGTATGGAAAATATGCAAAGTACTTGGAGAAATATTCATCCTGAAATTGTCAATTTGAAAACAACTAATTAGCATCAAAGAAAGCTTGATTATTTTAATTTGTAAATACCCATGGTGAAATCATACTGATGTAACATCATATCATTCCCGTCCCGTTTAAAACATCGATTTCGAAACTTAATGATAATGAATTTAAAGAATATGTGCCTTTAACATGAGATATTAAATACATATTAGGGCTATTTCTCGTATCAAATGGCGATTATGTTCATTTCATTGCAAAAAGAATGTGACCTTATTTTGTGCCAAAAACCATGTGAGCTTAGAAAGTGCGGTGAGATGTATGTCTCTGGTTTCATATCTTAATTACAGTGAATCTAAATTAAAATTTAATTGTGCATTTCAGGAAAATACAAGTTTAGAGATGCCCATGATAAAGTAATGGCGTCGCGGACAACCAACGTTTGAGCGAAGCCGTGGAGAAATGTCACAGCTACCGTTGATAAACGGGCATTTTCATCTACATGCATTAACAGACATAAACAATGGTTCCTCTCAAATAGAATGGTTTGTGTTTTTATAATTTTCGATTCAAATTTGATTGCGCAACACCCTCGATATCAACAGAGGTGTCCCCCCCCCTCGGTGACCTGTAATTTCGGTAAAATTGATAGGTACGCTGTGATTGATCAAATATCAGCGCTATAAAAGCAAACTGCTGTCTGATACATGTAGGTCGTGATATGATCGGCGTAAGGTTATTGTAGGTATTCGTAGGATCGTCAGGAATGTAGAGAGATTGCAGTGGGAACGTAGTAAGAACATAGTGGGAGCGTTGTAAGAGCGTGCTTGATAAGTTCCTACGCCTTTACTGCGCTTTTACTAATATCACAAAGATCTCTCCACGATGCTTCCGTGCTGACTGTTAACGATTAAGGCGCTTCTACTACGCTCTTTTTACGACTTTACCTCGATTCTTGTTGGCCTCGATCCCGCTACGCTTGTTTTGAGCATGTTCAAAATAAGCGTGAAGAGAGCGTAAAACTCTCTGACCATGAACACCATACAGCGATCAAGCTGCGCTTATGAAGACTCCACTATGTCTCTCCTGAGATTTGTCACGATCGGACACGTTTTTGGCCACGCTTTGATCAGTAGAAGTCTATGTGTGAACCGGGGAGGGGGTGATTAAGCAGGATCATGACAAAAAATTATGAATACAGTAATAGTTTTAATTGAAATTCAATAAATGCATAAATTATACATTATAATTGTGTAATTTTATGTTGTTAAGCTTGCTTATAAAAAGTATCAAAAAATTGTAAAGGGAAAAAAAGGCAAAAATAAAGATCTTTGGCTAGATAAATTGTAACTTTATGAATTTAACTTCTTTTAAACTGGGACACTTGGCATCATGTTACAATAGTAGAACTTGTTTTTGGACAAGATTTTCATCGGTTTACAAAAGGTTTCTCTATACCTTGTCATTTACAACAAAAAATAGGGTTTGTAAAGGCAGCTAGAAGTCTATAACGCCACACTTTTAAAATTCTTTTTTCAACCAGGAAGAATAATTCAAGGACAGTTGAAGAGAGGTACGAAATTTAAAACATATAAACAAATAAATGAGACAAGACCCAGGGAAAAGGGACCATCTGTAGACATAAGCCGAACCTTACTGGAAGAAACTTTACATCTATACCGTTCTTGATTTAATTAAAGCAATGTTTCAATAAACTTATATGCATTTTACATACGAGTTTGTATGTATACTTCACACACTCATATACTTTATTGTCGGTGGCGGTGGTTTTATTCAGTGTTGTTTTTATAAAACGTTTATTTTGTTTATTTATTATTTTATCTGTTAAATATAATATTTGCACTATTTATGGACCTCATTATATTCAGTGGCTTTAGAACTTTATTCTGGTAGAATAACTTTTTACAAAAAAATGAATTGCAAAGTCATGCCCTGTCATAAATAATTCTTGACCCGTTTGTTTACTTGGTTGGAAAATGCATTGTTGAAATATTTGTATTTAACACAAACTCGTACAGTACAGAACTAAATTTTGTAAATAACAAACTATCCTTGTTAAAGATTGATCAAAAGTAATAAACAGAAATGCTGGTTACGTCTATAAAATT
>NW_026930787.1:0-43134 GCF_032062105.1 Saccostrea cuccullata
GGTGTTGATTCCACATGAGTTTCATCTTTCCTGGCCCAATGGTTCTTGAGAAGAAGATTTTTAAAGATTTTTCCTATATATTCCTATGTAAAACTTTGATCAGCCATTTTGGCCCCACCCTATCCCCGGGGTCATCATTTGCACAAATTTGAATCTACACTACCTGAGGATGATTCCACATGAGTTTCATCTTTCCTGGCCCAGTGGTTCTTGAGAAGAAGATTTTTAAATATTTTTCCTATATATTCCTATGTAAAACTTTGATCGGCCATTTTAGCCCCACCCTACCCCCGGGGGTCATGATTTGAACAAACATGAATCTACTCTACCTGGTTATGATTCCACATGAGTTTCATCTTTCCTGGCCCAGTGGTTCTTGAGAAGAAGATTTTTAAAGATTTTTCCTATATATTCCTATGTAAAACTTTGGTCGGCCATTTTGGCCCCACCCTACCCCTGGGGGTCATGATTTGAACAAATTTGAATCTACACTACCTGCTGATGATTCCACACGAGTTTCATCTTTCCTGACCCAGTATTTCTTGAGAAGAAGATTTTTTTAAAAATGCCATCAATTTTTCTCGTGGCCCTTCATATGAACAAATTTGAATCCCATTTATCCAAGGATACTTTGAGAAGAAGTCTAAAATGTGAAAAGTTTACAACGACGACGACGACGACAAGGATGACGACGACAACAACGACGACAACAGACAACGGACAAATTTTGATCAGAATAGCTCACTTGAGCATAAATTTTATACCAAAAATTTCTATGGCCCATAGGGAGTTATGACATAAATTTAATTGCAAAAACTCAAAAGCTACTTGAAATATCACCGGCAAATGAAAGTTTTCATCACAGCCACACACGTACATACATATTGTATTAGTTTACTACTTTGACCAATGATCTAAAAATAAATAGGGGTTTTTATTTCGCCACATGCTATAAATTGTCATTGCAAAAGCTCAAAGGCTTCTCGATCACACGAAAAAGAAAGCATATAAACGGAATAGTTGAATTTTTTTTATCTTGACCTCTTTATTAAAAGCTACTTCTACAGTTTTAGTCTTTTATATTGCAGTCTTGCCACCAAAAGAGACTTAATAAAGGATCATTATTCTATTTATTGCTATTGTAAAGTTTCAATCCCAACTGCTACTTTTCTCTTCATTAGTTTTAACGAGGCTGAGTCTAATTATTTCTGCCCTAGAGATTCTGATAATTTTTTGATAATTAATTTTACTGTCATATTTTTTAATATTAGGATTAAAAAATCGAATGTTTACCATCCCGATTTCTTAGTGGGCCATCAGTAGTATAAGGAGCCTAGATAGGGGAGGATTCTGATTGGCTGAGAGAATCACGTGATCAGTTCTGATTGGCTTAGCCGCTTGGTGGGTCAATATCTAGGACATGGGCCCTGGGGGGATAGGGGGTCAACTGAGTGCACTTTTGCGGCTGAGGGGATAGGTGGGTCAAGGGAGTGCAGATTAGGGGGTCTGGGGAGGATAGGTGGGTCAACTCAGTACAGCCCTAACCCTAACCCCTAACCCTAACCCTAGGGGGGCTAGGGGGGTCAGTACACAGCCCCTAAATACTGTGTTTACACTATACTATACGCTGCTACTACGTTTTGTTTTACTATAAGCTGCTACTACGATTTTGGCAGCGACTCAAGAATGTGATTATGACGTCACGATTTCATTCACAGTCTAGTCAGCCTAGCCTAACAGGTTCAAACTGGATTTTTCTGAAAACAATAACAAAGACAGACAAGAACACAGCAATTTTATTCAGAATGAAAATACATCAATTTACTTTTTCTTCTTGTGTGCCTTTTCGGTCATCAGGGATAGTTTCCTCTTGTGAGTAGTGCTGGGGCCTGGAATCTCTCTGTTGTGTTCCTTTTTCTCTTTTTTGTCTCCTTCTTTCACTAAAGGTTTGGTCTGGTGGGTCCCTGAAGTCTTGGGTTCCTGAGGCTTTTTCTCCATTTTTTCTATTTCTTTTACGAATTGTTGATCCTCCTCCTCATCCTCTGTGCACTTATTAGCCCAATGGCCAAATTATCCGCACTTGTAGCACAAATCTTTCATGGGACAATCTGGGGCCCAATGCCCTAACTCTTTACAGATGTAGCATGGATCCGTCTGTCTAGTTTTCTTAGTATCTCCGGATCCCCCTTGTCCCTCTTTTTTCTGGTAAGTGCTTCCTCCTCCTCTCATTTTGCCTTGCATGTTAGTGACTTTCACTTCTAATATGGATAATTTGGCACGAATCAAACAAAATTCACTGGTGTTGTAAGTTTTCAGATCAGTCAGCTTGTTTTCAAGATCACTCACCTTCTCTGCAATATAATTCAGCTTGTTGTTAATACCAGTCACCATGTTGACAATCCCATCCAGAGTTGTAGTCAAGATGCCCATATCTTCTTTTATTCATGTATTCTGAAAGACTATACATGCCCAAATCCAATCCCACTGCATCCTGTGACTCTAGCACGGGGGCTCCTACATACCCTTCAGGTGTCACATAACTGGGTTGTTTGGGGTATTTATCATTGCTTCGGTCATAATATTTTTCACGTTTGTCAAGTTTGAAATGCCAACCAAGACTGATCCTCAAATCCCAGTTTTGCTTTATATACCTGTTGGATCTGTAAGGGCCGTGTGCATCAATACGTTTTACCTACGTTTTTATACCTGTTGGATTTGTAAGGGCCGTGTGCATCAATACGTTACACCTACGTTTTCTACAGGGGTTATACCTGTTGGATCTGTAAGGGCCGTGTGCAAAAATACGTTTTACCTAGGTTTTCTACTGGGGTATAAATGAGAAGAAAAGTCTGGTCCTTTCTTCACCATCGACTATCATGTCAACCCTGATACACACTCACTCTCTGATTTTAGATGGGTATGATTGTTTAGTAGGATGGGCGCAGAACCACCAAGAAGCTCTTCCCCCGGAGGCATATGAAAACAATTTTGCCCCGGAAATGGTACGGACTGAACCTGACCCATTATTTCGGAAAGCCCTACAGTTTCCTGACCCATCCCCAAGCGGCCAAAGTGATTTTACTGTGGCAGGAAATAGATGCGATGGAGAAAGTATGTATTCAATACGGAATGAAATAGCTGGAAATTTCACACAGGCTAGGAAATCAGTAACTTTTAATACCAACCTCAATCAAATCTACGATTTACCCCCCGAAGACCGGAGAAGCCCCTGGATGCAATTAGTAGCGGATCGAATACGATTCCGGAGGAGAATTCGACAGTTAGAAGCTTTGTTAGTTTTAAAAAAAATAAAATCATGTTATACCACGTCAGTGTTATGTTATGTATGACGTCATCTTTATACACTCAGGTTCCCTGGATTTCGCTTCGTCACTGTTAATGTAGTCGATAAATTTACGGTCGAATGTTGATTGTTTGATGTGGTCAATAGTTGGATAAACATTGTGTATGATTGAAATTAATGATTGAAAGTTGTTTAATATATATAGTATTCGATCATTTAACTGTTATCTTGTTTTATATTGTATTGTTTACAGAGAATTGGGAGATGATGAATATCCATAAGTTTATCACTTATTTACATGATTTCTTGTATTACACGTTAGGTGGCGCTTTTTCAAAAGCGATCTTTTTTTGTGCTATCCTATCACATGTTACGATTTTTTATCACATGATTGATTATTGATGTTGCCGCCATATTTGACTATCGTTTGCTTTTCCAAAAGCGATTTTTTTGTGCTATCCTATCACATGTCACGATTTTAATCACATGATTGATTATCGATGTTGCCGCGATATTTGACTATCGTTTGGTATTGTGCATAAATACCGACGCTCCCGAGAGCTCGGTGTCATTCCTTCGTAGCTGTTACTAGTGTACATCGACAACATGGCAAACCGTTTCTTCTATGAGGATCTTTACTTGATTCCAGGGATTGTGATTGAGTCACACATTACAGTGAGGCGCCTGGACAATGGACGGCAGCTGATGCGGATAAATATGGCGAGAATACAGGTGAATAACCACCGACAGAGGAGGGCCCACTCTTACAGGAGACAACCATCCCGGTCGCCGCCGCCACCATCACCCAGACCTGCTGCTCCAGCACCACCACCACAGAGCCAGGCGAGGAACCAAGGGAGAATTCCGCCCTGGGGATTTGCGGTACCAACCCAGAGAATTTTATGCACCTCCGCATCACCGATGACGAGGAGAACAACTTTGTTTGTTCTCGTTGTTTGCAGCGACCTGCATGCCTGATATGCGCTGCCCGGCTCATTGACAGGCATCAGCCATGCCCCCTTTGCCGTAACACCGAGTGGTACAGCCCGCGGGTAGGAGACTGGAGTTTAGAGGGGACGGGGACGAGAGTAAGGATTCTGATGAAGACCGAGAGTTTGGAGCCATCGTCCAGGAGCTATTGAGCCAGTAAAAGGTACCGGGGAGCCACTTGATCTCAAAATTATGAAAAAAACAAAAAAAATTTAAAAAAAAAAAATTACAAAAAACGGCCGTTTTTACGGCCACCTAATTGTTTAGAAAAGATGCCAACTTACACAGTGGGTAAATGAGAAACGTTCTGTGTGTCTTAGAAAAAAAAAGATTTTCTTTTTTTTAAAAAATACAGTCAAAGAAACGATTGTATCTTAGAAAAAAAATGATCTTTTTATACAGTCAAAATGAAACATTGTGTGTTCAAAAAGAAAAGATTACCTTCTTATACAGTCTAAAAGAAAGGATTACCTTCTTATACAGTCAAAAAGAAAAGAGTACCTTATACAGTGGGTAAACAAGAAACATTGTGTGTGTATCTCAAGTTAAAACACCAGGTCACTTTTATATTTTTTAAAAACTTAGATTTTTTTTCTTTTTTAAACTTTAACTTTTTTTTAAAAATTAACTTTAATTTTTTTCAATAATAATAATAAATAGGGAAAAGGAATCCCTTTTTTAAAAAAAAAATTCACGTAACACACAGACACATTTTTAACATTTATTTTTCATCAAAACAACACATACATACACTTAATGTGGATGAAGAATGTACACCTGTTTGTCATAAGTGTGTACAAATTGTTCAATATAATGTCTATAATGAATCCAATTTCCTTTGGCTAGTCCACATCCTATTCGATAAGGAAAAGCATAAGTCTGGTAAGGTAAACTACCCATTTCTTGTAAACAAGTTTGAAACCATTGCTCTCTGTTCTGTGGGGTATCCTGATAAGTGGAAATTCTTTTAGGTCGGTGACTTGCTTTTCCATAATCCCATTGAGCTAGTAAACAAATGACCACAGGGGTTTGTGAGGTAAACACCTTAATAGTGCCTGGAATTCCTCTATCTTCTTCTACAGCTTAATTTCTAGACCCTAGAGGTCTGCGGGTGGCATAGAGATTGGCTTGTGGGAATTTTTCCGCCAGACTTTGACTCAATCCATGAGCTTTTACAGTTAAACAATTACATTGATGAACAATGGCTTCTACCTCACAGTTGAGTAAATCAACTTGTATCTCCTGGAGACTCATGATGTAAAATGAATCTATTTTTTAAAAGACCCTTGTTTTTATATAAAATACCACAACAACAACAACAATAAAAAACAGTTCAATCTTTTTATTCAACATCTTGAGTAACTCACATACTTCAAGAACTTTTTCTTTAAAGCTGCTCTAGCTGCAATGGCTTCAGGTTTCTTCCAGGCTCCTATCTCCCATCCTATCCAATCTCTGGGGACCAATTCTTTGTTTCTCTCCTCAGGTTTCAGAACACCATATTCTTCATAGTCACCTCCTTGCTTGTAAAACATACTTTCCAATTCTGGGGTACTGTGAGACATGGCAAATCTGGCAGTACAATGAAGTTTACAGATATCCAGGCCTCCTACAGGTCCCTTATTTGAATAAATCCCCTGATTTGATGCAGTTCTCCTGTCCAGGGATGTCTTTCCTTTTGTAAAATCAAATACTGGTAACCGAAGTAGAAATCATCTTGGTTGCTCATAAACATGTCTATATCTTCTTCTTCTTTGGGGTCTGAAATGATGAAAGTCCAATTAATGGCTATCCTGTAACATCTGTCTGGACATTTAGGATCATTGATAGGCGCATGCAGGGGTATATATTCGTTCCTAGGTTCCGGATCCAGTGTTTTCAACTCCATTCTTCTTTGTTGAGGAGCTTTGTGTTCCCCCATAGGTTCCGTCATTCTCTTTTCTAATAAGGCAAATTTGTCTTTGTCCATCTCCATCTCCATGTCTTCTTCTAATATTCTAGGAATTCACTTGCCAAACTGTCGTTTACTCAACCACATACCCCAACTGAGGAGGATCGTCTTTGATACGTTGTTTTCATACCCCTTTGAAAGATAAGGGTCGTGTGCAAAAAAATACGATAGACCTACGTTTTTTTATGCTGACGACACAGGTAATACTTGGCAGCGATTCAAGAATGTGATTATGACGTCACAATTTCATTCACAGTCTAGTCAGCCTAGCCTAACCGGTTTAAACTGGATTTTTCTGAAAACAATAACAAAGACAGACAAGAACACAGATTTGATTTTTTATTCTTTATGAACAACAAACAACAACAATACATTACAATACATTTTAATAAAAACATTGACACTTTTGTCCATGACCCGTAGGTAATTTATGATAAGTGTTTTTAAACCAATTCGCCACGTATCTGTCCCTTTGTAAAGCCGTACTCTGGTCAAAGGGGAATAACCACTCGTCGGTTTTCTTTTTTTCTTGTCTCTTTGATGTAAATAATACACGCAATATTGTAGGCCTTTCAACTGCCGCTAGGGGTCGGTTTTATGAACGATAACTCACTGCTGAAACATGTTGAGAGCAGGCTCGGGGTATCGAACTGTTCACACGCAAGGCAGTTTTTAGCATTTCCAAAGTGTTTCTTTGCTCTCAGTAGAATCCAGTTGTTTTAAAATTTAGCACCAATGTTAAACTTATTTACTGTATGATTGCGGACACCATTTCACTCATATAATTAAAAGTTTTAATTAAAATAAAAAGTGAAATCTACCATCCTTCTTAGTTTTAACCTAATTAAATTTTTATACTCGGTCGTTCCCCTTCGTGCTTAGTAACACATGTAAGATGATCAATTGCTGCATTTACTTGTAAAAATATATATATTTATATAGGAAGCGAAAAAGCGCGAACACAAAAAACATGACATTAAATTTTCTTCTTCATAATAATCGTCAAAGAGAGTTAAAGTATTGAATACAGTCTGTTCCCCATTCATTTGACCCTGTTATTTCAGGTAGAGTGAAGGCATTCTCTTTCTCATGGTCAACACTTTTGTGTACAAAACAATGTAAGGAACCCTTTTGTGTACATAACAATACCAATTCTGAAGCAGCCTATATGTCATTCCTATAAACGATAACTCATAAATCGGCACTTAGTTGGCCATTTTTCACACCTGAGTTACCTATCCTTAAAACACAACATCGGAAAAGTCAATTATAAACAATTAAACTTTTTAATGATGTAATTATATGTATGCATAAGTTATTATCTTTTTTGATAATTTCATGTACCTATAAATCTATCTATGCAATGTTTTTTACCATATGTGCAACTTGAAAAATTAGTTGAAAGGCCTAAATATTGTCCACACACATCGGTATTCCAGTCTTGATAGCGATACGGATTATAAATCCATTGCTGAGCATGACGCTGGATAAAGTCTTGAATTTCTTTTTGTAAGGGAGGAAATCCATAAGAATCGAAATATTCCACCACGGGATTGCTCACATACAGACACACCCAATGTTCTCCAGGTCGATCTTGAGGACCACGACAGCTTTTTCTCCAGGTCTTAATTGATCCGGTAATAAATCTACGGGATACACGCCCCCCAAAAAAACTCTTGAATTCTCTGGATAAGACTTCTCTCAATTGTCCCGTATCCATTAGTAATCAATGCTCACTTCTCTCTGTTTGTTAATTTCTAATAGGTAATCGAATTCTACATACACCACACAATTGATGGTGTTAATGTTATTAATTTTAACAATATTCTCCTTAATATTATACATTGTTTATTTTGAATTAGATAGGTTATGCCCTTGCGCCGACGTGATTTTGTTGATGTGATTTATTACCTTGAATGGGAGAGAAAAATGATGTCATGATATGACGTCATAATGTGCACTTGCATTTACAAACTGTGGGTACTAAGTATGTATTAGAAAATCAATTTGATCTTTCTTTGTGCATAAAATATACAAATTATGAATTTTTATTAGCTCATTTGCATAGAAATATTCATATTTAGCCTTAACTCACTTTCGCGTCTTTATCCCAAGTCAATACGTTGGTTTTCTTTAAATGACTTAATAATAATTCAGCTTTTCTTTGCATGGGTTTATTCACGCTTTGAATGGTTTGTTGATCCATCTCGGGATCTGGAGCTGCTGCTGCTGCTGCGGGAGCTGGAGCTACTGCTGGAGCTGCTGCTGGGGTTACGGGTACAGGGACTGAGGTTTTTTTGGTAGTCGTTGGCTCTCTCGCTTGTTGTAAATAATTCCTATACCGATGAAGTTCTTGACCGTATAAAGCCACTTTTTCTTCTGGGGTTAAATCTTCACGTCGTGTAATCTGGTCCAATTCTTGACCTATACTCAGAGTGGATTGAAATTCCGGAGGTTTAGGGAGTTTACCTTTGAGTTCATTCAACAGAACTTCAGGTACTAAAACCATTTTACGACTTATTTTTGTATCTTCTTGTTCCTCTTCTTTTTAATGGCTTTATAGACAGAATGTCCGGCATCCAAGGTGCTGCTGAGATTGAAAGGGGTAAAAGACTTTCTCCTTTTTGTTGTACTAATAAAGCTCGTCTTTTCTGTATGGATTGGGGTCGGACCAGTCTCCTTAAGATGTGTTTCTTTGGAGCTAGTTTTTGTTTCTGAGCCGAATTGAGAGGTAACACCCCTTTTAATAGGTTGTAGACGATCTCACAAATTTTCATAATACAATCTCCAGAACAATGTTTTAAAATCCCCGTTTTTAAGGAAGAGGAATAGTGAGGGTCTAATAACACTCTTAAAAGAGGGACATGCGCTCTTAATCGCGTACAACATCCCTTATTCTTCTTGGCCATCTTTGAAAACAATGAAGAGAGTTCTCCCATGTACCCCACCTTTTATAGTGTCTCTCTCTTAAGGAGGGGCATACCCTCCGTGTTTGTCGCTCTCGTGTTTATCTCTAGCTTTCTCCCTGACATAAATTTTTCCATAATATCGACATTTATATCTCAGTCCTTTAGGAAGTTGAGGCGTTGAGGTTGTCAAGGGTTGAAAACGTTTGATTTTAGGGACATGGATAGGAACTTTAATTCCAGGGGAGGAGGAGGGAATGCCCACATTCACTCGAGTAAACACTTCTAAATCGCTGGCTCTTTGACTGCCTATGGGTCCCATAGCACGATCCATTCTCAGTTCTGCTTGTTTCTTGAGTAGCTCTCCTACGGTCTTTTGTCTTTGTTCCTTATAATACTGATTGATTTCGTTTTTTAGACTTTCGGGCATGGCTTTACGTTGAGCTAGAGTTTGAGGAGCAGATTTTCGCCTTTTTGCCACTGTTTTCTTGGGAGCTGGTTTTTTCTTGGATGGGGCTTTTTTCTTCTTAGGAGGGGCTTTTCTCTTGGGAGGGGCTTTTCTCTTCTTCTTTTTTCTACTCTTTTGAGCTGCTCCTCCTACACGGACCATCCAATCCGGAAACACTCTTTGTTTCTTATTTTCGACTCTCACCACTTCACTCTTTAAACGACGAACCCGGCGTTTTTTAGGACTATTCCATTTAAATAAATGACAAATGATGACTCCACCTAGAAATCCAGCTCCTCCGCGTTTTAAAATAGCCGTTTTTCTGTCTTCATCACTAGCCGATTGATCGGCAATGATCTTTAAATCTTGACGATGATGATCGATAAAATTTTGGGTCTGTTTATTGATAGGTAAGGCCCCTTTTATTAAATTGCGAGCTCCCATGGCAAACCAATTCAATAAGGCTGTACGCCCTAATTCGATTAAATGGGCTCGCTTGGCGGGATCTCGTTCCCGCTGTAAACGTCGTAAGGTTCTCACTAATTTACTCTTGGACGATGGAGGCATGATGAGATTGAAATGAACAATGACCCAGAAGAGAGTGAGACACTTTTATTTATACTCTTGAGGCATGTGTACAGTCAACATTTCAAACATTCGACTTCTCAATCGGTATTGGTCTGGGGTATGGGGACTCAAGTCCACGAGAAGATATCCGTGAGGCACCTGGGTGGCTTCTTGATAAGCAGACATCAAATGAGGCAAAGCTAGCTGACGACTCAACACACTGATCTGAGATTTGTCTCTGGGATTTTTGAATAAGACTAAATAATGAGCATTCAAACTATGATGAGATGAGAGGCAGCTCGATCAAATAAATTCTGAGTGATGTAAATCACACTGGTATTCCGACGATGCGCTTTGCGGGTAAACCAATCCACAATAGATTCGATGGCTTTTCCTCCCATCATGTCGTCAAAAATGAGTAAATGTGACACACTCAAATTGGCTTCTAATTTCTCGTCGTCTTCTGGAATATTTCGGATGAAAGATACTTTATCTTTTAAAGAAGTGTAAGCAGGTTGCCATTCCCGATAACACCAGACGATTTTTTCGGGCATAGGAGTGATCCAGTGTACATTGTTCACTAATGTCTTGACGAATTCTGTTTTGCCCGATTTCGAGGGTCCAGCAACCACCATGGTAAACTCGTGTTTCAATTGAAAAGAGGGGAGGGATGTCTCCTCGGAATACATGTTGATCAATGAAAGAAGAGTTGGGTTCAGGGTCCTATTTATAGTGAACACAGAAATATGCGTTTGGACTCTTGAATCTCGGCTCGACAGATGGGGCAAAACTGTAAGGAAGGAGCACACAAAGCAGGAGCACACAAAGCACAGCAGCATACGTGTCCACAAGGTAGAAAAACGATTTCTAACTCCTGGTCTAAACAAATGCAACATTTTCCTCGAGCCTGGACGTCTGGCGCTGGGTTCAGTAGAGGTTTGATCTCGGGTAAAGGTTTATATCCCTGTTGTTCTAAATACCTGACAAATATATCCATCTCCCAGCTTCGTCCTTTATACTGATTGATGTAAGGACAATTGGGATTCCAATAAGCATGTTCTGCACAAGGATCGTCCTCAAGATCCCAATTGGTTAAAGTCATTCCACAATGAAAACAGGTAGCGTTATTTCTTAGTCCCCTGCAGTAAAACCCGGCTCGAGCTATCTCTGGTATTTTTCCTAAGAGAGGTTCTGGCCATCCCTGCTCAAAAGTAGCTTCTCTCTTTGAGAGCTGATGAGCATACTAGGGATAACGCATGGGTTGGTCTGGCTCGCGACTCCCCATGATTAGAAATGACCTTTGATTTTTATTTTAAAAGAATATCTTTTATAGAGAAGAAAAACAACACACAAAACAATTCCAATTTTTTTTAATTCAATGTCAACATTGAACATATCAGTAACCATAAGGTAAAGTGTTATAAGAGGGTAACAATTGTCTCTTATCATACACAATTCTATACTTTTTCTCTAATGGTTTAGTCACGACCTCATGATCACGGGTCCTCTGGATTTTGTGGGGATAAAGTACTGTGACTTCCTCTATTTCTCCTTTGAGCATTTTTTCTAAAGTCTCTAGGGACACGAACTGGGAGGTTCGATAGTTGAGAGTGATTCCTTTGACTTTATGAACCTCGGTTCCTTTGGCCGTCCGGTAACCATAATTTTTAGGGCCTGCCGACATGAATTTGATGATGTTATCCCCGTCTAATTCGTCGGTCCATTCTCCTAAACTGTTGCCCAAGGTAGGATTAAAGGCTCCTTCCCAATGTTGATAAATGATACTGACCGTATCGAAATAAAGGACCCGATCTCCTAAAGGTTGTAAAGTCTCGTAGAAGTGTAAGCGGGCATGCGCGGTGGTAAAACAAGCCAGGACCACGTTTCCAATTCCTGTTTGTTTTGATAATTCACTAGCATCTTGTCCTTATTGGAATCCTCTTTATTGTTTAAGAGCTGCATGCCCTTGATGTCGAGGGTCGAATCTTGTAAGAATTGCTGTAATTCCTCTTCTTCGTCCAAGTATCTGGTTTTGGGTGATAACAAGCGTTGAGCAAATTTTCCCCACAGAAAATTTAAAAAGAGTTTAGCAATGGTTCTTCTCACTGGATTCTTCTCGATACTGAGAATGTCCATCATGAATCCTTCTTTGTATAAGACTTGTCGAATGTAATCTTGTTTTTTGTTCTGAGGTCTCACAGTCGGGGGGAATCCGGACGCTTCCTGTTTGATCTTGAGGAAGGTATCGATGTAGGGTCTGAATAAATCCTGTCTGCTTTCTTTAAAATGCCACACTTCGTAGATTCGATCTAAGGTATATCCCATGTCCAGGGCTTTATGTAATTCGGTTGTCACCCAGGTGCCCGTGAGACTACGTTCCTGGTCGGTGTGTTGACATCGATCTTGAGAAGTAGAGTCATGTCGTTCGGCACAGGTTCGACATAAGGGAAATAATAACTTGCCTCCCGTCCGATAAGGTAATACGGGGTGATAGAGGCCTCGGGGAGGCGAGACCCGACAGTGAATGATGCCGAAATAATTTCTCACTACCTTGAACTCGTCTGTGATGATCTCGGGATGCCCTACAGGAAAAGGTCTGTGTTTCAATACGTAAGGGTATAGGGAACAAACGTCCACGTATCTCATGTCCCCTTCCTCACAATATAATCGGGTGGCATTGGTCCGGCCTCCGTACAGGGCTTCTCGAGGGTTCAAAGGATCGGGAATGTCCAGGTCTCGTACAAAATGCCGTAAACTCACATCTCGTTGCACTTGCTGATCGAAATCGTTCTCCCAGATGCTTCGAACGGTGTACCCCATGTCCCCAAAGCCAAAGTCCTTCGGATGGTTTTCTCGTGTAATTGTTGGTAAGTAAATTGGGTCCGGTGAGGATAAGTTTCGGTCTGTAAACTGGGATAGCAGGTGGGGCATCCGTGCCAATAACACCCGTAAAATTCGTAGACGGTGCGAGTCGCTTCCTGGTATCCGTCGACGGTATAATTTCCGATCTGGACGTACTTCATCCCCGTTTCTGGCATGCCGTATGTGACATCCGGTCTGTTGACTCATCCAGGTGAGCCACCGACAGGCTTTGGCCGAATATTGTCGTGCAGGTTGATACCCGAGGTTCGGAATGATGGTAATGGTCTCTTTAGGCATGAATTGTCGACGATAGGCTAAATTAGCAGCACTGGCAAAAGTGATGGATTCCTGGGAAGGGTCCACGTTGACCAAAGTCTTGAGGGTGGCTCTAAACTGCGCACAGCATTGGCGTAAACTGTCGACGTCCGAGACACAATACTCTACAAACTCTTTCTGGAAATCAAACACTTTTCCAGTCTGTTGTTCGTACCATTCAAAAAAAGCTTGTTGTCCACTGATAGACATTTCGTCCGGATTGTAGAAAGCTGCCGGTGGATAAGGTCCCACGTAATTCTGGTTCTGTTCCGTATTAAAAAAGTGGGGGAAATAGCCTTTCTTGAGTTCGGTGAATCCGAAAGCCGAGGGCATCTTGGCCAAAGCAAACGGTAAGAAATTATAAGAGTCGATGAATTTTAGTCCGCATATTTCCATGTACAAGATCTTACTGCCGTTCATGATGACGTTAGGCTTCAGGGGGCAGAATGCACCAGGTAATTTAAAATGAATTGTCCGTCGTATCCTTTGAAGTTATAGGCGATGATGATGGCCTCCTCGTGTACTAAAGTGGAATTCTTAGTACCTGTAGTCGGTTGTAATAACCAGTCCATGAACTTCTTTAAGGTGTCTGGTCCTTTAAATAGGTGCTGACGGGGTCCCATGTGTTGACAATGAGGACAGGGTTGGTCTATGGGTAAATGACCGCAATGTTGACAGACGCGGTGTGCCACACACAGATTAGGGATGTGAATGCCGGTTTCCTGGGTGCATTCGAAATCGAAATAGATGTAAAACTGTAAGGTGTCTTTCCCCTTCTTCTTCTTCTCGGGCTTCTGTTGAACGTAGCACTGATGATCGGCATCGACGATTTTCTTACAGATCTTACACTGTTTCTGTCCTCCGCACTTGTGATGAGGAAGTAAATTCTTAGGCATCCATACATAACACTTCTCACATAGTCCCATAAAACTGCAGACACTGGTGGTAGTTTTCTTACTATGGGGTCTTAAATGATTTTCGTAGCAGGTCCTGTTCTTAAAAATTCCTTGGCATTGCTGGCATTGCATGTGGCTCCCGTCTTTGGGACATTTAGGGTGTCCTAAACAAAAGGGACAGCGATGAGGGCACTTGGTCCGATGGTCTGTGACCTTCCTGTACCCCACATAGCAATGATCACAGTAATATTGGTTCCCCGTTACTCCCGGCATCGTTATGATGGCATCGTAATGATGGTCGTCTAACAAAATGTTCAAACAAGTTCCGTTTGGATAAACTTTGTAAATAGGCTCTAAGGTGAGTTTAGTCGGAGTGGACTTGAACTGAAATATTTTCAGTCGATACTGAGGAGCTAACACCTGTTGTAATTTCGTCCATTCTCGGGGTACACAAGCTTGATAAATATCACACCCGGCCTGTTCCATGAGGGCTATTGCTTGGATCTTCTGGTCCAAGGACTCCTTATCTCCTTTCCGCATAGCTAGCCATCGTTTTTCCCATTCCGGGTCTGGATGTTCCTGGTTTGACTGTGTTATCGGGTGACGACGATGGCTCTAGCTAAACAAAATTTATCATGGGGATTGACGATCCGAACGATGGATCTTTTTTTTTTCTTGAAAGTATCCTTATTCACTTGTAAATGTTTGGTTCTGTCTCCACCACTCCCCTCAGGATACTTGACATGAAACAGATCGAATTCCAGGGAGCCGTCACCCAGTTTGAACTCCTTTTTGGATTGTTGAATGGCTTCAATCTTGTCTAAAATGAGGTCCTCGTTCAAATGTTTACATTGCGTAAACTCGTACCAAATCTCTGAATCCAAAGAATTTTGCGTAGGTTCAGGCGAAGGTAATCGTTAGGATTACACTGCATTTTAGATTTGAAGGTTTGTAACATGTCTCTGAATAATCGCCGAACGAATCCTCTGTTTTCCTCTTCTGGAAATTCTTTGAAATGGACGATATATTTATTTTCATCCGCTTTAAATTTTGTAGAGCGCATTTTTCTATGCAGTCTCATCTGATAATACTTGGAAATGGCCTAGGGTTTGGGTGGTGAATGAATAGGTGATTTTGACCCCTCATGCGCCCTAGTCCTTTGTTGCTGTTGTCGTTTTTCTAGTTGAGCTCTTCTCTGTAATAGTCTGGCATTTCTTTTTCTAAGCTCTAATTCTCGATTTTTATTTTCATCAAGAATTTGATCTAATTTTCTCTCCCGTAGTTGTCGTTGTTGTTGTTGTTGTTGTTGTCGTTGTTCTAATTGAGCTCTTCTCTGTAATATTTCCGCATTTCTTTTCCTAACTCTAATTCTCGATTTTTATTTTCATGAAGAATTTGATCTAATTCTCTCTTCCGTAGTTGTCGTTGTTGTTCTTGTAGAGCTCCTCTCTGTAATATTTTAGCATTTTTTTCCCGGAGCTTTAATTCTTGTTCTCTTTTCTCATAAAGAATTCGATCTAATTCTCTCTCCCTTCTTTTCCATTTTTATAATCGTTGAGCATGTAACTGTTTTTCTCTAGTAGAATCCATGCCCCCGGAGGGAGCTGGCTCTGACTGTAAAATGAGCCAAAAGTAGGAGAAAACCTTTATTTATACAGTGGATGACGTCACAATGAATAAGTAAGCTCGCTGACTAAACGTACACAGTACGATCAAAACGTAAGTCTATCGTATTTTTGCACACGACCCTAAACAAACCCATAGTATATAAACCAGCGCTGGACATCGACGATCACTCTGCGTTAGCACTTGGAACTCGACACAGGTAAAAATGGAGCACGCAAAATATATGACAGAGGAAAATACAAAGGAGACCGTACAAGAAACACAGGATCTTTTAGACCTAGATGAAAGAAGTTTGATGTGCCTTATCCTAAATAAAAAGAAAGAAGTGCTGACAGAGATTCGTGACCTAGGGAGGGAAGCAGACCAGGAGAAAAATTAAGAAGAGTCCAGCCAGAACCCACAAGAGGAAAAATCTGTATGTATTTTGATTCTGAATAAAATTGCTGTGTTCTTGTCTGTCTTTGTTATTGTTATTGTTTTCAGAAAAATCCAGTTTGAACCGGTTAGGCTAGGCTGACTTAACTGTGAATGAAATCGTGACGTCATAATCACATTCTTGAGTCGCTGCCAAAATCGTAGCAGCAGCGTTGTGAATTGTAGTAGCAGCGTATAGTATAGTGTAAACACCGTATTTAGAGCTATGTACTGACCCCCCTAGCCCCCCTAGGGTTAGGGTTAGGAGTTAGGGTTAGGGTTAGGGGTTAGGGTTAGGGCTGTACTGAGTTGACCCACCTATCCTCCCCAGACCCCCTAATCTGCACTCCCTTGACCCCCTATCCCCCCAGCCCAAAAGTGCACTCAGTTGTCCCCCCTATCCCCCCAGGGCCCATGTCCTAGATATTGACCCACCCAGCGGCTTAGCCAATCAGAACTGATCACGTGATTCTATCAGCCAATCAGAATCCTCCCCTTTCTAGGCTCCTTATGCTTCTGTCATCTTAAATGTTGTCAAACTTATTATTGGACCCTATGGGAGTTTGTTGGAAAATCGCCAAATTATTACATTTTTTCCCATATTTTTTGTACTTCTGCCCTAGGGATATCCTTTTCATTCAAGTAAATGAAAGTAAATGTAAAAAGTCACCAAATTGTAAAATTTCAAAAAAGTTCATCATCTCGATTGGTCTAGGTAGTAATTACTTAGTTTATTTTTTAGAAGCCAAATACCCCTATAATTGCCATATTACGGTATAAATACATATCTTTGCTGATGAATTATCGGTACATACATTTTTTTTCGGCCTAAGGAATTTTTAGATTGCTAGTATGTTTCTTGGGAAGTTTTGTCATCAGTTTTTAGTATAATACCAATGGACGTCTTGAACATTCAAGCGAGTCCTGCGTCATTCTTCAGCGTCATGCAAATGCTTACAAAATCCGAAAATTATGACTTTGTTAGAGCCATTTCAAGTCATTCTTTTTCCAATAATTGTCGTAAAATCACATTTTCAGATCAGTAGGAGTTACGAATAATGTTAATTTTGTTTTTCAATTAAAATAATTTTCAAAGGTGTACTGTCGCAGAAATGACTGCATGAAATTGAAAAGCTGCGCAAAGTGGTGCACACTCGAATTAGACTCGGCCTCGTTAAGTACAAACCAATAGAGCTACACTCTTGACAGACTTCCGGTTATACGAATACTGAAAAAGGGTGGGGGTCCACAGGAAGATTTTTTAAAAGGTTCAGACATATATTAAACCATTAACATAAACGTCAAAATGTAAATATGACACCATTCTGTACACAATCTGAATAAAGATGCTTTATATTGGGTCAAACCACTGGACCAATTTCAACAAAAATTGCTACAAAGTCTTCTTGGGTAAAGGGGATTCAAGTTTCTTTAAATGAAGGGCAACACCCACTTTCAAGGGGAGATAATTATGAATTAGTGAAAAATTAATGGCTCTTTAAAAAAATCTTCTCAAGAACCATTGGGACGGGAAAGATGAAACTCATGTTGAATCATCCTCAGGTAGTGTACATTCAAGTTTGTTCAAATCATAACCCTCGGGGAAGGGTGGGGCCACATTGGCCAATCAAGGTTTTACATAGGAATATATAGGGAAAAATTTCTTTTCAAGTACTGCAATGCCATGGTTAGTGATATATATATGGAAGCATCCTCAGGTGGTTAAGATTCTAGTTTGTTCAAATCATAACCCCCAGGGATAAGGTGAGGCCACAATGGGGGATCCAAGTTTTACATTAAAATATATTTTAAAAATCTATATAAATTTAAGAATAGCAAAGCCATAATTAGTGATGTTTATATAGAAGCATCCTCAGGTAGTATAGAATTAATTGGATCAAATCATATTCCCCAAGGGTAGGAAATGGTCTCAATGGTGGATCAATGTTTTACATTGGAAAATTAAGGAAACAAGATGTGTTTGTGAAACACCGTTGCCCCCATATGGCAACATAGTGAAGGTTAAACTTTTCTTAAATGCAAATTTAATATATTGGTACCCAAAGTAGGGTCTCCTAACTGGAAATACAATTGTGATACATGAAAGCCCTATTACTATCTGTTCCCAATTATGTTTTATCAAAAGTACAGAAATCTTCAGGATCAAGGTCAGAAGGTCAATATTATTAGTATCCTGTGAAAGGTATTTCAACAAAGAACACATGTGTGAAGTATGGAGGCCTTAGGCCTTACCATTCGACAGTAATGGCCATGGTTAAAAGAATTTAAAAGTAAATTAATTTAAACTCCAAGATGAAAGTCAGAAGGTCAAGGTTATTGGTATTTATTAAATGTCTTGTCACAAGAATTACAAACATGAAGTATGAAAGCCCTAGCCCTTATTCTTGAAAAGTTAATACTTTTTTTTATAAGTCAGGAAATCTGTAAGGTAAAGGTCAAAAGGTCAAGGTTATTGGTATCCAATAAAAGGACTTGCCACAAAGGATACATTTATGAAGTATGGAAGCCCTAACCCTAACCGTTCAATATTATTGCAAAGGTTAAAGTTTTTTCATACGTCCGGAAATCTCCAAGGTCAAAGTTATTGGTATCTAATGAAAGGTAATGAAAATAAAGAATACTATGTGAAGTATAAAAGCTCTAGTCCTACCCGTTCAAAAGTTATGGTCAAGGTTAAAAAAATTTATAAATAATCAAACGTAAGGATCCGGGTTAGAATAGGTCCTCAGTACCCACTTGCTTGTCGTAAAAGGCGTCTAAATGGGGTGATCCTTCGGATGAGATCGTATAAATCGAGGCCCCGTGTCACAGCAGGTTTGGCACGATAAAGATCCCTCCCTGATCAAAAGGCCGTAAGTGCCGAGCATAGGCCTAAATTTGCAGCCCATCACCGGCAATGGTGATGTCTCAATATCAGTGAAATATTCTGGAGAGGGATGTTAAACAGTATTCATTCAATCAATCAAAGGGTCAAAGGACTTGATATCAAATGAAAGGTCTTGTCACAAGAATTAAATACAAAAAGTATGAAAGCACTAGCTCTTATCCCTTAAAAGATATGGTCAATGTTTTTTTTTAAAGTAGGTTCAACTCCAAGGTCAAGGTCAAAGGTTCATGGATCTTAGTATCCTATGAAGCGTCTTCTTACAAGGATAACATAAGTAAAGTATGAAAGCTCTATCCCTTACCATTCAAAAGTTATTGCCAAGTTTTTAATTAGTACGTAAATCTCCAGGGTCAACGTTGGTGTTATCCAATTAAAGGCCTTGCCATAAACAGTATTTATATGTGAACTATAAAAGTCATAGTATCTACCGTTCAAAAGTTATGGCCAAATTAAAGATAAAAATTTTTTGTGTTTAAGTGGGTCAAACTCCAAGGTCAAAGTCAAAATGTCAAATTTGGTGGTACCCAAAGAAAGGTCTTGTCGCAAGTAATACTCATTTGAAATATGAAAGTCATAGCTCTACTAAACAAAAGTTATGGACAAGGTTAAAGTTTTGCTGACAAACAGACAGAGAGACAGACGGACACGACACAAACTATATACAGTGGACCCTCATTTATCCGGACGGTTTGGTTCCCAGTCAATTTGTCCGGATATGTGAAGCATCCGGATATCTGAATCAGCAATTAAACAAGACAAAATAACATTTAAAAATTTTGTTCCGATGAAAAATCGTCCAGATATTGAAGCATCCGGATATCTGGCGTCCGGATATCTGAGGGTCCACTGTACTCCCGAAATTTCGTTTACGAGGACATGAAAATACCAATAACAGAAAAGCTATGTTTAGTCATATTGACCGCGAAGCGGTTTATAAAAAAGCGTAAACTGCTCCAACCCAGGTTATAGCAGTATAATTTGGGTTGCTATTTAATTCATTCCTTATAATTTAATTTTCAATCATTAAGAATATAAAACAAGACAATTTCTCTCTTTAAAACGCCTTCAAATTGTTCATATTTTAAACGTAACGTCAAGCGGATTGATACGATTTTGACGCAAGTCATTGTGACGTAAACAAACCAGATTATACAATTTAGATTAGTTTTTTATCCAATCAAATGACGCGTTACAACCAAAATTAAATTATTTTGCGTTTTTATTACATTTCGCGTTGTAACAGTTATATAAACAAAATAGAGTATCAAACTTTATCTACTATAAATTAGTTTCTAAAGTTTAAAATTAGCAAAGGAACATCCCTGTATAATATGGGGAACTTTAAAATACTGACCTGACTCTATGGTTACTTTAGTCGTGACTGCCCGGGAAGGAATGTCTTTAAGCTCGTGCAAATGTGCAGACATACTGTCCATATTTGTTACTGAGCTGTGTTTCCAAACATAATCTGATGGTTGCTTTTCTACAAAAAGTTTACTTCAAAGTTAATATTCTCGACTCAAGGCAATATGTCCAATAAGAGAAACTACTTTTCAAGAGTTTCATCCCACATGTTGAAGTGTGCTTTACATTCTATTATTAGTATAATCAAAATCAATAAGAAAAAAATATTTACCGGGGTACTTTATTTTTATCTAATGAAACTTTAGTGTTATGAAAGAGATAGAATATGTGATGATTTACGCTAGCGCATGTAACTACTTTACGAAAATTTCATAAGAAATACAAGTGGTCCTCGTACATAAATGGTCATCTAAAATAAACTTGAAACAAATAAAATAATTTAAAAATAATAAAAGCATTTGCACACAAGTTCTGTTACCAATAGAACAAGTTACTAAAGAGGCGTAAATTTTATTGACAAAAACATCATGTTGTCACCTTTTGAATGAAAAAACAGTGGATTAAACGAGATAACTCTTATTTTAAAATGTACAACTACTTATTTTGCGGAATTGGTAAACAATGAATTTTAACGATGACGTCATTTGAAGTTGTCTATTGAATAATATTTTGAAAGTACGAAATCACAGCAGAATAGAAGAGGTTTTGTAATTGATAACTATTATCTTATTGATAATTTAGAATCTTCAAGATTATGAAAATATAATGGATTGTATAGAAAGGAGGCATCACCTTCTAAACAGTTTATATTGTATTTTGAATAACTAGATTAAGTACTTTCATAGATTTTTTTTTACATCCAAGCTATCCATTATTTTTGTAAAATAAATTGTGCACTTCAGTCGAGATATGTTAAATTTCTGATATTTTTTTATGTAGATAATTTAAGAAAAAACATATTGGTCTTCAATTTGGGAAATAGTAAAATTAAATTATAAATTTTAATCGTCTTTAAAATAAAAGTTTGGTTAAGCATACATGTGCATAAAATTGACTTACCATATTTGTTGTATGCATGCGTATTCAACGTAGTCTTCTCTTTACAAACTGCGTCGTAAACGGGACAAGGCACTTGACAGTAATTTGTAGGAGCCGGTGCTGGGACCGCATATGGATTGCCTTTGTTCATGTTCTGTGTTTCAGATTTATTTCCCCCCGAATGTTCCATGGATTGGTTTGAAATGGCATACATACATTCATCTTCCTTGGTATCAAATGTTAGGTCAACTGAATTCCTTGAAAATTGGAAGAAACAAAGTTTGGTGGTGTAATGTATAGAATCTACATAGTCTAGAATTTTATAGTACATGTATATGTCAGGTTTAATTAATTTAAAAAATATATGACTTATATATGTAGTGCAGTAGCTAGTTCAACACCAGGGTCTATACTGGAATTCAGGAGACCTGCCGAAAGCATGGCAAACATTTAAAACGAATGTTGAATCCATGTTCAATGGTCTGTTCATAAAGAAAGAGTGAAGAAGAAAAATGCAGTTTTTGATGACATTTATTGGTGATAAGGGCAGAGAAATATTTGGAACTTTGAAAATAAACAATGATGAGAAAAAATCAATTGAAACTTTATACACGAAATTGAAGGCATATGTAAAAACAAAGTCCAAACACGTATTCGCTAGGTATAAATTTCAATGCCTTTGAATAAAGTAAAAGAAACATTGACTCTTGTGAACAATTCATCACAGCTCTGAAAGTTGGTGTTAAGGACTGTAAATACTAAAATGCAGACGAGATGGTGAGGGATAGGCTAGTATTCGGGGTAAGGTCGGACAAATTCCATGAGAAACTGATAAATGAGGGCTCAAGTTTGAAAACTCAAATGATACTTATTTCTTGGAATGCTTACCAAAGATGTTAACAGTACAAACACGGACTGGACGATGGTGAGTTTCAATTGGACAAAGGAGGAAAATGTAATATGTTACACACAGAAAATAAATTTTCAACCAGAAACTCATTGGATCAAAATTGATTCAATTGTACACACTGTTGTTCATCCACCGAGGAAAATACCCATTTCCTTATTGGACAAGTGCGCACAGAGCAAAATTCTATTCTGGTGTGATCATTAAGCAAACAGAACCGACCCCAAGGGTCAACAGCAAATGCTTTATGTGCTAAAACTCAGAAGAACAACACAAGAGCCACTTGTCTTAGTTGACTTAGCTGACCGCCCGTGAGCTAAAGTATACATGTGTAAAATGTTTTTTTGCTGAACACCAAGCATTATTTACTGACAGTCGACTGCTATTTTAAATAGCCATAAGGCATGAAAATGACTGAAACCTAAGCAACGTACATGTATGTAATTGCAGCTTTGAAAAGCCAATTTGCAAATTATGAGATTCCCGATAAGCTGATTTCAGAAAATGGTCCGCAGTACTCAATTTATGAATTCAAACAATTAGCTCAGGACTATGAATTTACTCATATTACATCTAGTCCTTATTTTGCTTAGTCTGAAGAATGGTTCGGACAGTGATACGCTTTCTAAAAAAGTCCAGATCCATTTAAGTCTTTGATGGACTATAGCAATGCGCCATTAGATGTAGGTCAGTCACCAGCTTCGCAATTCTTGAACAGATGTTTGATAACTTTAATTTCTACTACATGTAAAGTATTACGTCCACCAGTTTCAAAACAAATACAGCAGAAACTACATAAGCAATAAGTGAAATCTACGTTCTACTTTGACAGAAAAGCGAGCAATGTACTACCAAAACTCAAAGGTGGAGATTCAGTTCTGATTCAGGATGGCAACATCTGTAATCATGCTACAATTAAGTCAAAACTTCACGTACCTACATATAAGTTAAACATTGTGCAGACCTCTGACAGCAAACTTTACAGAAGAAATCGGAAAATGCTCAGACCAACAGAATCAGCTCCATGAATGAGAACATACCGAAAGAAACCTTGCACTTGTTTGCAAATGCTGATGTAATTCCAACTCGAGCAAAACCAAAGGATGAAGTTACAAAACCTACCGCTTCACCAGTCACTAAACTTTCCAAATTTGTCGAGCCAAAATCGTATGCGTGTCCATCCATCACTCAGCAAACAAGGTCTGGACACATCGTCAAAGTGCCTGCCAAGTATTCTGATTGTGAAATGTAATTGTGAAATTTTATGAACTTGTGTAACTTTATGTTTTCTTTTCAAGGGGCAGAATAATCCCTATATATGTTTGAAGTTAGAATACCCAATGCATCAAATTATCATTAATTTTGTTTATGTGTTGACAGTTTACAATCATGTACTTGCTCTGTTCATTCAAAATTCTGAAAGAAATTTTATCTGTTCTGTTAAAAAACTCTCATATTAAAGTTCAATGACTATTGAAAATATTAGAATCTCTATATGAATTTTATCGTATATTGTTTACTTTACATTGCATACTTTTATTATAATTATCATTTGTACAGTAAACTTAAGGGGGGATATCATGTATCAATAATCCGGATTTATATACAATGTAATATGTCATTTTGGGGTTCCGTGATTTACATTGATAGTTCAATAAAGATGGAAACGTCCATGTGATTGTCTATGTGATACGACAGGTATGATAGGTGGAAAAGTGCAGTCAAAACTACTAAATACTTAGACCTGAGATTATTTTCTAAAAGAGAGCAATAAAACTACACTGTAGCTACATGTTTATCTTACCCATCATGTTCACTTCTACCAAACATATTTGTAACCCTCCTTCGTATTCCTTTAAACGGTCGGCAGCAGAAGTGAGTTTCCTGGTTCTCATGCCTGTTCGAAGTATGCATCATGGATATTAGTGGATATAAAAAATACTTGTATTTATTATTATGTTATAAATGATCAAATAATACTTGCAATGCATTGCTTTGCAAACTTAGAAATATACCTTTGTGTATCAATCAGTTCAATATTTCCAAACTTAGAAATACATTTTGTGTATCGATCACTTTAATTTAATGTTTCCAGACTTAGAAATACACTTTTGTGTATCGATCTTTTCACTGTTTTAACTTCTTCATGTACATATTTTATCAATACAATAAAGAATATGCAAATAAGTAAAATAATATATTTTTTCTTTTTCAGTTTTTCTGCATCGTTATATTGTCCTGTTTCCAGGAGGAAAGATTGCAAGGCATTTTGATAATTTACTTCTGCAACTTGTTTGAAAAGTGTAAATAAGCAAAATTTTTAACATGTTATTTTCCAATTTTTATACAAAGTTGCATTGTCCTATTGCCCGGCAAGATAAACTTCAAGATTTTTTAATAATTCATTTTGGCAATTCGTCTGACAATAAGAAGAAACATCATAAAATTTTATTAAGCGGCATAGATAAAATTGAATGTCCAGCCTAGCTCTAGGAACAGGCTTGATCAAAATCTACATTATGTACATTTTAATTTTAAAGTAATTCTTTAATATCTACTTGTTTAAACTCCATACAGTGTCAAATCACCGGGACTACTTTCCCTACTACATGTAATAATGTCATGGAGATGGAGTGTAACTTAAGGTAATCCTACCCTTCTATGATGTCGTAGGTTTTAGCAAAAAATATAATTAGTTTATATTAATACCTTATAGAACAATATCTTTTGGAAAAATAGTTTACAATAGGTGTAATGATAAATATTGTTTAGTAATTTTTTAATGCATATTTTCTTTATTTAGTCAATTATTCAATCTTTAAAAAATGTTGAAATGGACAATAACTCCTTCTAAGGTCTCTTCATCAGGCATTTGCCTTATCGTACTTCTAATGTAAAATAATGTAAACTAGTTTCCCTGATATTCACAATTCAAAAGTGTCTTACAAGTAGAAAGTATTTGGCATCAGATATAGAATTATGCATTTTCACCAGTTTTTACATTTGTTTCATAATACTGTTGACAAAAAATGTGCAATTTTTTAAGTTGACATACACTTCTGTTTATTTATGTTTCGCATCTTAAATGATATGGTGATCTATACATTTTTTTGCAATAATTGGATTATTTAAAGTATATTTAATGAAAATAAATACAGTTTTTGTACTTTGAATCATTAAAATTGTGATGGTAAAAACACTCTAATACAGAGCTGTCTGGTACGGATTCGTATTAGTGCCACTTGGACACTTCATTTTTTTTTAATTTCTACACTTTAATCTGTATAATTTACACTTTAAAGTGTAAATTTTACACTTTAAAGTGTAAATTTTACACTTTAATCTGTAAATTTTACACATTAATCTGTAAATTTTACACTTTAAAGTGTAAATTTTACACTTTAATCTGTAAATTTTACACATTAACTGTAAATTTTCTGTAAATTTTACACTTTAATCTGTAAATTTTACACATTAATCTGTAAATTTTACACTTTTAAATGTAGATTTTACACTTTAATCTGTAAATTTTATTCTTTTATCTGTAAAATTTACACTTTAATCTGTAAATTTTACACTTTTTTGTTTATTCACATAGTCAATTTAGCAACTTCACACATTCCTAGTAACGCATTTTAAAGCCAACAGACCGTTAATCATGCAAGATAATTACGGAAGCGTAATATCAATCTGAACTGCAAATAAAAAAATCTTTGAGATATATATTTTTACTTTTTGTTACACTATAGTTAAACTAAAGAGACACATGTATATACACTGAAACAAAAGCAGATCCCTGATATCTTATGCTGGGTAAAATTACGAGACCCATGAGGAAATAGTCCATCATTGTTTATCATATACTAATAAACAAGTACGAGTTCATGTAAAATAAAAATATACAAACAATTGTAAACATCTCATTTTAATACTTTTTCTCAAGTGTCAGAGGTAAAGCATCACAAATCGACCGTTCGATCATAACCTATTGCAGTTCAAGTTGTCATAAAATAAAGTGTAAATTTTACACTTTAAAGTGTAAAATTTACAGATTAATGTGTAAAATTTACAGATTAAAGTGTAAAATTTCCACTTTAAAGTGTACAGTTTACATATAAAAGTGTAAAATTTACAGATTAAAGTGTAAATTTCACACATTAAAGTGTAAAATTTACAGATAATTGTGTAAAATTTACAGATTAAAGTGTAAAATTTACAGATTAAAGTGTAAAATTTACAGATTAATGTGTAAAATAAACAGATTAAAGTGTAAAATTTACAGATTAAAGTGTAAAATTTACAGATTAAAGTGTAAAATTTACAGATTAAAGTGTAAATTTTACACTTTAAAGTGTAAAATTTACAGATTAAAGTGTAAAATTTACACTTTAAAGTGTAAAATTTACACATTAAAGTGTAAAATTTACACATTAAAGTGTAAAATTTACAGATTAAAGTGTAAAATTTACAGATTAAAGTGTAGAAATTAAAATAAAGTTAAGTGTCCAAGTGGCACTAATACGCTTCCGTAGTCTGGAGCTTAAACGTCACTGTCATTTATAAAACACTGAACCGGTCCTTCTTTTTTGTGCCGTATTGAACGTGTTCGTTTTCATTTTTATACTGTTTGTTTGTAATAGTTATTGTGTTTAAGAAATAAAACATTGCGATTATTTGCAATTCACATTGGTTTAAACGCAAAGCTCTTTGCGTATAATTGCAAAAGATTGCGTTTAAACGCAATAATTGTTTTGTTTAAACGGAATAATATTGCGATCAAACGCAATAATTTTTTTTTGCTTTTAATTGCAATAAATTTTGTATTTAATCGCAGAAATGTTTCAATTGCCTTAAATGATGTTGCATTTAATTACAATAATTTTATGCATTCAAACGCAATAATTTTTTTTGTATTCAAACGCAATACTCTTTGCACTTTCTCGCAGTAAATCTTTATTCTAAGAATTCATTTTGCATTTTAACACAATGATATTATAGTGCTGTAGTTTGAAATCAGACATCGAGTAGCCAAAGATTATTATACATAGTATGGCCCGATTCTTTAAAGAACTACATGGGTCTGTGTCTTTTTTCAAAATCTGCAGTTGTAAAAATCGAATTTAAACAATGGCATTCTAACAACCAGTGTTTCTTAAACCTATTACATGTAGAACCCAACACTTTTAACGAAGCCTATAATTCATTGCTTACGTATCACAGCTAATTTAGAATGTTTTAGTGGCATTAATAGATTTATCAATTTGGTACTACACATTGATCAGTCATTTCATTAGATTTTGATATTGATTTCAAAAATTAAAAAAAATTGCGTTAAAACACAAAAAATATATGTCTTTCTCTGAGAGAATGTAGATTCTTTATTGTTTAAAAGTCTTCTTTTAAAGAACTACTGGGTCAGAAAAGCTGATAACTATGTGTTAGCATCCTTGGGTAGTGTAGACTCTAAATTATTCAAATCACCCATGAGGGTAGATCGAAGCCACAATAGAAATTCAAATATTTACATTCAGATATATAAGAAAAATCTTCCCCAAGAAGCTCTGGCCTAGAAAAGCATTTTTAACAAGACCATGTGCTCAGGTGAGCAATATGGCCCTTGGGTCTCTTGTATCTTATGTTGTTGGTATTGCAATGTCCTAAGGAGGCATATTTGCGAGTCTTGAATTTTCATGTTTTTCCTCAAGACAGTAGCAACAATATTAGTTAACTTACTGCACTTGTTTTGTAACTCTATTTTATCATGGTAACAACAATAACTTAAAGAACAAGAGGTATTGGAAGCAACGAACTCCCTAAATGATACCACCGCCTCCAATATGCATATGGTTATTATGGCATAGTCCATGTTTTGCAGTGGCCGGGAAACACAAAATATGTGTCGGATCAAACCATACAATACGTGGTGCACAATGGCAATATGTAATGAAGATTCTGTGAAAGTTTCTTTAAATTTCACTCAGTGGTATAAAAGGAGTTGCGGATAAGAGATGGTCACCCAAAGCGTAACGGACAAAAGGACGGACGGTCGACGTCCGTGTTTACGAGAGTGCATTTATTGGGTATTTTTCATGCTCATTTTGTACTTATTGGGTACTTTTTGCTTATTGGGTATACCCAATAAGAAGTGTCGCTAAATGTGCTTAAAACACCTTAATTGGGTATTTGCCGGCAAGTACCAAACAAAACTTGGACATGACGATTTGTCAAAAAAAGTGTCTAAAAAAGTTGTTTCTATGGATAGACCATGTCCCGGGATCATGAAACATCTTAAGCTTAAGTCAAAATCTTGATTTTATAATAAAATGGTGTAAAGGTAAAGAACACCAAAATTAAAATATTTTTTTCAATATTGCTTTTCAAAAGATTTGTTATCTGTAAATTTCTAAATAAATTCCACAATTAATGAATATTTTACAGGCGATAGAAAATTTGACTTAAGTCTAAGTTTGTTTCATGATCCTTGGGCCAGGTTTTGCGTTTCGGTTTCACACTCGGAACACTAAATTCTCTAGAGTTCCGAAAATCAACCTCCGGTAGTCATGATCATAACGGCGTTTGTTTTCACGAAGAAATAATTGCCAATTATTGGCGACTAAAAACACCACGATGTCAACAAGATTGTCTGTTTAACAGGAGCGAATGTAAGTTTATTCGATTAATATTTACCAAATGCTAAATTCTTGCTTAAGGAAAAATGATTTTAATGTAATTTAAAAGTAATTGTACACACAATTAAAATAGATATCGAAACAACCCATTCTAAGTAGCATTTGTATGTATTTTGAATTTCCTCTGGCTTTTTAACTCTCTTTAGCGCGAGAAGTATTTAGAAAATTATCGTATATTGTTAAATAATATTTGATAACTTGTAAGTGTTAATTATTTAGTTTTATATAGTCAACACTTAGAATGTTTTGACAAGGTATATTGGAAAGCAAAATTAAAATGTTAACAATCGTTTTTCGATAATTCAGCTGTAATTTTTCGGTTCATATAGACAGTATTGCAAATAAAATTAGCAAATTATTTACATTCACTCAATCCACTGAAAGATAAGTGCCATGAAATTAACTCAAATTATATTTGCAGGGTTTTTAATGATTTAAGATGAAAACAAAATAAATTTTGCTTCGTTTTAGATGAGCTTAAGTGAATGATAAGAAAAAGGAAGATTTAAAAAAAAAACTTTTTCATTTTCTATCATAATCATTAATTTATATATAATTAAATTTTGCATGCTGAAATTAAACTTTTTAAATTTTAAAAGAATTAACTTAAGTTAGTACCCTGACTTTTTCACTATTAACTTTTTTTTCAATATTAATTTTTTATTTTTGCCTCCATATTTAGGCTAGTAACTTTTTACTTGAGGATAGTAACTTTATTGCTGCCACCAGGCTGTTGGCTATTACTTGAATTCTTAAAATTGCGCATCCCTGAATATGATTTAATAGCACAAAGAGCTATTAGGTTTACTTTTGCGAATTTATATGGTTAATGCTTGATTGTGATTTTAGGCTTGGATATAAATTTAAGATTTATTTCCCTTATGATATCTTATTCATATTTTTCCTAACTTATGTTACAATAAATTGGTTTAGATTTTTTTATTGAAGTTACCAATAATAGCAATGAAATCTAAAACCATAACTAGATGCTGTCATGAGACAGTAATACCCGCACTAAGGTGTTTGCCTCTAAATGCACACTCCTTCAAATTGGGCTTTACCAAGGAAAAAGTCAATATAATTCAATAATTTACATAATAAATGTATTCATCAAATTGAGCATAATATTCTCAGGTGACCATGTGACCCATGGGCGTCGATCTTATAGGTATTTCATATTCTTAATTCATTACCAGTCTGAAATTAAACAACAGAATTCAATTAATGGTGTAAATTAGGTTTGATAAAAGGGGAATATAAATTTTTTGGCCCATAATTGGAACTTTTTAAATCTATTTTCTCATATAGATCAACAACAAATAATATTATTCAAATTAGTGTAAAGCGTTTTTGATGATTTTTTTCAAAATGTACAAACTTTTTTTATATTTGATTAGACAGAAACACGTTGAAAGCTGCCATATACCCTATTAATTTAGTCAACCCCCTACCCCTCTCCCATCAACACACACACACACAAACACACCCTATTTGCCTGTTTTTGGAAATAGGCCTAGATGACAAAGTTCAGATAAAACTTCTTTTGTAAATGATAATTCAAAATGTGTTCTTGTACTATAAATGTATCTGAACATCTGCATCACATTGGGCTTCATCGTCTCAAGCCACGGTCCGGAGTCCGCATTTATAGCTCTCTCGGAGAGGATCGTACATTTTGGCCGTGGTTTGCGACGATGATTGGGCTTGCGTCACGTACCTAACTTAAGTACTAGTTTTACCATAATCATTTTTAGATAGCACTGCACGTGCAGTACTAGTGTGGTTCACACATCCTTGCATGTATAACAGTTGGAATTATTTTGTGTTTTAATTGGATTACCGGTATATTTCATGAAGTTGAAGGGATTTATGACAGTCAGTAAGAAAAAGTTTTGGTAATGATTTGGGTTAAATAGTCTGAGATGCAACTGGTTAGGTTAAAGTTGAAAGGATCAAAGGTCATCCGATGCTGCAATAAGACGAATTTCACATTCTGAAGAGTTATCGCCCGTTATCGATGTTACACTCAGTTACAAGATAGAGATTTTTTTTCTGGGAGGGAGGGGGGATTTCCAGACCAGAATTTCCTGAGAAGCAAAAAAAAAAAGAAGTTATAGTGGGGTCTGTTTTCTAGGGTAGAGGGCATCCATAGTCATTTTTATTTGTTTGCTTCGGTATATATTATAGTCCTGCAAATTCCAAGGGGGGGGGGGGGGGGTCTCCCAATCCACTCCCTTTCTCTGTAATGACAAATGCTCATATTGTGTGACTCCTAAATAGTGGGAAGCTTTTTCCATTTGACTATACACAATTTTGTTTTTTGTGTTATTATGTTATGTAAATTTAATGGTATAAAGGTTATGAACCCCAGGAGGTCATCCCCACTCTCCTTATGAACAGGAAATGTTCACAATATGACTGCATTAAATTAAATAAAAGAGCATCAATGATAAGATTGCTTGACATTTTATTTATCTACCTATCTTCTTAGAATTAGGAATTAAAATCATTCAAAGAGATGGACCACATTAAAGTATTTGTATATATTAACATTTTTTTTAAATGTAAAAACAAGTCGTAGTTTGCATACATGAATAAACAGGGGTCTGGGAAGGGATGAGGGGAAGGATTGAGTTCATATCTCTTTACGACTTTAAATGGATGAAAACTCCTAAAATGAATGTTGACCTCAAGCTTGACTTGTCCTCATTATTTTTCAAGTGGTGGTGTCTCCATTTGAGTGAAAAATTCCTGAGAGGGATGTTTAACAAACAAATGAAATAAAAACACAATACATGTATTGATTTGCGTTAAGAAATATGCAGGGGATTTTTTTTCCATCATAAATCTCCTTTGAGAACTGTAAGGGCATTATTGTCTCCCGTTTTGGGGAAAGGGAGGGAACATTAAATCTTATTTGTTTGTCAGTCTGTCCATCTTTGACTGTATGTGCATCTGTCACAATAAATTAAACCTTGGTCATAACTTTTGAATAATAAGAGATAGGGCTTTCTAAATGTACTATGATTTTTTAACCCAAGTGAGAACTTGACCTTAAAGTTTAACCTACTTTCCAAAAAATATCATTTTAAATTAATCATTTTGAAAGAGAAAAGATAGGGCATTTAAATTATACATGTATATTACATGTGAAAAGACTTTTCTAAATACATCATGACTTTTGACTCTGTGACCTTGACCTAGAAGTTTAACCTACTTTTCAAAAATATATTATATTATATATTTAGATATATACAATGTATATATAACTTTTGATTGAAAAGAGATGGGACTTTCATATTTGACATGTACGTTACCTGCAACAAAATATTTCTGAGCATGCTATGATTTTTTCCTCTTTGACCTAATTTTCATAAATTGACATATGAAAGGGGTGCATATCTGACACAATCTGCCATGAATTATGGCATCCCATTCACCGAACACAGAAAGCAGAGGACCACAATTCTTTGAATTTGCTTGTATAATCTTGATATGGAAATATCCTCATTCTAGATTCAAATTTTTTATGCCATGTCATGATTAGGAATACATGTATAGTTTTTGTCATGTCCGTCCTCCACCCTTCCATCTGTCTTTCCATCGAGCTCAAAGAAACTTTCTAGATATTTTTATCAAAGTTCATATGTTGATGCATATACTAATGTAAACTATCCAACTGCAGCAATATTTTTTTACCTTGACTTTCCTTTGACCTTCACTTAACTTTTCTTAAAATTAGTGTTTAGCTTTATTTTAAAGAAACCATTCATTCATTGTGTATTAAACTTCACATGATGATACATACTGATGTAAGCTTTACAATGCTTCACTTTCTTTTACCTTGACATTTCCTGTGACCTTGACTTCACTTTTCTAAAATTAATGTCTAAATTAGTTTTGAATAAACAATTCAAGATATATTTATCAAACTTCATATACTAATACATACTGCTGAGAGCTATTGATGCATCAACTTATTTTGACCTTGAATTTTCTTTTGACCTTAAACTCACTTTTTAAAATATGCGTTTATCTTAGTTTTAACATGTTCAAAAGAATCCATTAATTATATTTTTATCAAACTTCATTATTCTAATAGTAAATTCACACTGATGTAAGCTTTTCAACTGCAACAACATTTTGACCCCAACCTTTCCTGTGACCTCTCTTTTCTTAAAAAAAAGTGTTAAGCTCAGTTTCATTAAATCATTCAAGATATTTTTATCAAACATAATATGCTGATATGTATTAGTGAGAGCTACTCAACTGCATAAAAATCTTCACCTTGCACATTCCTGTGACCTTGACCTCCCTCCTCTTTAATTTGTATTTTGCTTAGTTTTAAAGAAATAATTCAAGACATTTTTATGTTTTGCATGCACTTATACATAATTTGGTGAGAATTTATTATCTATATCCAATTTATTTAGATTTTACTTTCAATTCTAAAGAAACTGTTCAAGATATTTTCATCAAACTTTCATGTAGCATTAGTAATATACATCCTGCGGGACATTCATGTCCTATAGACATATTTCTAGTTTTTCAAATCATCACCTCAAAGGCTAGGGTCACGCCACAAATAGGGATCAAAGTTTTATTTAGGAATAGAAGGAAACACATCTTCAAAATTCTTCTTTTCAAGAACAACAAGAGCATGATTAATATAGAAACATTCTCAAGAGGTGTAGATTCAAGTTTGTACAAATCATGACCCCCCGGGTTAGGGAGGGGCCATTTTTTACCATCCACATGAAAATTCAAATGTTGAAACGATTTTAAACATACGCAAAACAAACCAATCATTTTCCAAATGATCATGGTTTAAAGCCATTGCAAAAAATATTAGGGAAGTTCTTGAAAGCAGGTTGATTAAACTTATCAAATATATATAAAAAAAATTCTACCCCCATTTGACACCCCCCCCCCTCCCCGGGCAAAATGAAAATTCAAACATCTACATGACATCACCAACCATCTCTTAATAGATGATTAGGCTGCTGAGTGAAATGTAGAAGGAGTTCAGGGAAGACGGGGCTTTTAGCATAAAAAAACGTCATTTTTTGACCCCCATTTGACCCCCCGGGGCAAAATCAAAATTCCGAAACCTTACTGCACATCTACACGACACCATCAACCATCTCCCAAAAGATGATAAGGCTGCTGAGTAAAATGTAGAAGAAGTTCAGGGAAGACGGGGCTTTTAGCATAAAAGACGTCATTTTTGACCCCCATTTGACCCCCTGGGGCAAAATCAAAATTCCAAAACCTTACTGCACATCTACATAACACCACCAACCATCTCCCAAAAGATAATAAGGCTGCTCATAATAGATATGAATTCAACAAGGGAGAGACAAATGTTATACCTATTGGGTTTGCAGTCTATTGCAAGAGAATAGATATCCAAGACGTAAACCTTTTGGGGGAGGGGGATTCTAATGAAAGGTATAAGTTACCCAAGAAGTATTGGACAAGTAAACATTACCCGTTGGGAATTATTCTAATGACGGAATGAAATACCCAAGAGGAGTTGGACAGATATCCAATACTGATGAAGTATTCTGATGGACAATTCAAAAAACCCAAGAAGAATTGAACAAGTGTACATTATTTGGTGGGTGGGATGGGATATAGATATCCAAGAAGAGTTGGACAGGTGTCCATGACCTGTTGGGTTGTATTTTGATGAAGCAATTCAAGAAACCCAAGAAGAATTAGACAAGTTCCCATCACCTGTTGGGTGGGATGTAGATATCGAAGAAGAGTTGGATAGGTGTCCATTACCTGTTGGGTTGTATTTTGATGAAGCAATTCAAGAAGCCCAAGAAGAATTGGGCAAGTGTCTATCACTTGTTAGGTGGGATGTGAATATCCAAGAAGTGTTGGACAGGTGTCCATTACCTGTTGGGTTGTATTTTGATGAAGCAATTAAAGAAATCCAAGAAGAATTGGGCAAGTGTGTATCTCTTGTTGGGTGGGATGTCGATATCGAAGAAGAGTTGGACAAGTGTCCCTTACCTGTTGGGTTGTATTCAGATGAAGCAATTCAAGAAAACCAATAAAAATTGGACAAGTGTCCATCACCTGTTGGGTAGGATGTGAATATCCAAGAAGAGTTGGACAGGTGTCCATTACCGTTTGGGTTGTATTTTGATGAAGCAATTCAAGAAACCCAAGAAAAATTGGACAAGAATTCATTACGTGTTGGGTGGGATGTAGATATCCAAAAGGAGTTGGACAGGTGTCTAATACCTGTTGGGTCCTACATCCCACCAAAGAGGTAATGTACAGATGTCCAATTGTTCTTGGGTAACTTTTATCCCTTCATCAAAATAAAACCCAGCAGGTTTTCGACACCTGCCCAATTCCTCTTGGATACCTTCATTCCACCAAACAGCAATGGTCATTTGCCAATTTTCCTATTACATGTATATATTGGACATGACTTAAAAAATGCTTCTCCTCAAATACTAAATAGTGGTATTCAAGAAAGGTTGAACATAATCTGAGATGTATTGAGTTGTGTTTGCAGAATTCAGTTTACTGTATTTAGGTATTCATATATTTCAATATAAGGTACTTTTAAAATATATATCTTAATTGCAATGAACAATATTAGGGACTACAATGTAAATCTATCACAGAAATTGACAAAATTGTGAGTTTAAACCGAAAGGTTTTCAGTCTTTTCTGAATTTACCAGCAAACAATAAAAATATAATAAATTTGGAATGAATGAAGAATAATAAGAAAAACCCAATAAAATATTGACATTGGGAATTATTTCCAATAAGATTTGAAAAGTTACTACCCAAAAAATGCATTTTCGTATGTACACTTTTTTGTATCCAATAAGCAGTATCCAATAGGACTTGGACTTGATGTACCCAATATGTAACCAAATGTGTGACAGACAGACGGACAGATATACCGATTATATATACCCTCCCCTTTTTTAAAGCGGAGGTGTAATAATAGCTTATACCTACATACTTAAGGTCATACGAATAGTTGTTTGAAAATTTAGGTTCTTCTCTGGAGTTGAAAGAGTTCCACTAAATGATGAAGGACCTGTGTGCAAAGCATTTAATGTCTTTATATGGATATGTAAACCTCTTCTAAAACAAATTTGGTGGGAAAAAATCTAGAATTTACGTTTCGTAATTTTTGTTCATTTTTCTTTGAATAATGCCCAACATTTCATAATTTGATATCTTTTCAAAATCCCTGGTGACGCATATTGATTTTTTGTCAAAGAACGTGTAAGTAATGGTATTATAAGTAAAAATTTTGAATATCTTGAAAATTATCAGTAGGTAAGGTACCTTGCATATGTCCTTAAGGATGCCACTTATGAAACAAATGAATGCATATAATAAGCAAGCTAATTTATGAAATTTGTATTACCTGCTTAAGGTAGATTACCTGCTTAAGGTAGGACACAATAGATAGGCCAAATGTTTCCCCAAATTCATTTTTTTTAAACCTTTACAATTTTTTCTAGGATATCTCTCTTAATATAAATTATATAAAAGAAATTCAATCGCACATATTTTGCCCACATTGTCTGAAATATGGCCTATTAGACCCCTGTAAGAAGATTGTGAAATCAGACACTTGACATGAGAATGAGCCTTATTTTAGAATTATCAATTGATCTGTAATTGCAAGTTTGTGTATTGCTACTTAAACATGTTTACTCACAAAAATTTGGGGTACCTTACCAGGCATTTCTGCAAGATTCCAGGGGTAGTTTTTCTTGTATAATCCTTTTGGGAGGAAAAATTATTTTTCAATTTCATATGTTTAAGTGTTTGGACTTTTTAAAGACGTTAAGAAGCTGGTTTAGAAATCAAAATGTAATTAAAATTTTGATTTTTTTCCCAAACATAACAAAGATATACAAAACAAATTTCGAGGAACGTCTTGTCTGACCTTTACATATTGATACCGGACCATTTGAGAAAAATATTAAGTAAAAATAGAATATACATAGCGTCAGAATTAAAAATTCACATGTAAATATCCTACACTTAAAGTTTTCTAAAGAAAAAATGTATAATTCAATTTTTTTTTTAATTAACAGAATGATTAAAATTGGTTCTAGAATAAAATGTTTAAAAATAAAGAAAATTGAATCGGTATTTCTGATATTTTGGCTATAAAAAAATGGCAACCAAAAAAAATTAAATAAAAGATTCAGTAGATAACGTCACAAAATTTGACCTTTGACCTCCTAATATGACCTTTACCTTTATAGTACACAAAGGACGGAGACTACTTATATTTCTTTCCAAATATTAGCCCTCTACTATTTATTGAACAAAAGTTACACTGCATTTTATATCAGACTGTTACATGCTTGTTTATTGCACTTAGCGTAAACACATTCCAAAATGTAAACTCCTAAGTTATTAATATAAAGGATCCTCTGAGTTTTTCACAAAATATGACGTAATCATGCCAACACGTGTTCTTTTTCTTATAAGGGTCATTCATTGTTGACAATGTAGTAATATTATTTTTTATTTCTGCAGTATTCTTTAAGAAATTAGTAAAAATAGAATCCAGGGGTGTTCTGTACTACCTTAAGGAAAAAGAAGTGCGTTCTCAGATGGGGCAGGGGGCAAATGTGTATCTATATGGGGGTTCGAACCCCTTTCTCCAACCCTGAATTTCCAGAATTATGAAATGTTTTACTAAAAGCAAAAATATATTTTTTTCTTAAAAATGCCAAGTATAGATATATATGTTGCCTGTTTTTTTTTTAAATGTGTAGAGAAGATTCCTTTTATGAAAATTTAAAACATTATAATTATGATATAATGCGAAAGTTTGTACAAGCCACACGTCCATGGCGCCTACAATGTTGGTAATTTCGATGATCTTGTGATGTATATTCAAAATTTTGTGATGTGTGTTCAATATCTTGTAATGCTTGTACGAAATCTTGTTATGTATATTCAAAATCTTGTAATGGATATTCTATAAATTTATGGTATATGTGTAATAGGGTGATATTTTCTATATATGTATGATTAATAAATGATCTTATAGGAATATTGTGTTTCCTGATTTTATGATTATTTCACTTGATCATCATCTACATCATTTACAAGATCATCACCATCATTTTGTATATATTTCCGGTTCATTACAAAGTTAGATTCCTTAGAGGAAAGTCCCATATAGTGTTTATGTGTTTGTCAATGATTGTATCTATATGGAGTCATATTTGAGTATTCTTGACTGACCTTAATGATGTACTGACAGATAGTAAGCGCACTCTATATTTTATTATCTTAATTAATTTCATATTTAATATTTCTGTAAATTATCTTATTTATGCATTTTCTATCATTCAAGAATAAATTCCATTGATTTGATTGTAAGTGTATTTCTCTTACTTTTATCATTTGATCTTGGTAATATATAAATATATCAGTTATCAATTTCATTGATGTGACCTGATTACTGTATACAGGGTTATTTTTGCCCCGTTTTATTTTCGCCCTTTCACACTTGCAAACAATATTGCCCCTTTTTATATTCGTCCAATCATAGTTTTGTTTAAGAAATTATACTGAATTCTTTAAATTCGCCCCGTTTGAAAATTCGCCCAAATGAGAGTAGGGCGAAGGGGGCGAAAATAAAACGGGGGCAAAAATTTCCCTGTATACAGTATTTATTTTGAAATTATATAGTTGAATTACTATTTACAGTTGGCATGTAGTATTCTAGACTTATTCAAGCAGCTTAATGAGTTAGCCTTGTTCCATAAGCAGGTGATTAATTGATAATCATGTTTTTACCATAGATAAATGTAACGTGAAATAGTTGCATTGGAATATACAATTCATGTATATATTTATTTAAGAAATAAGATATCATTTTTAGAGTGTCATTGGAATATGACATGAAGTCGGTCACGTGATCAAATTCTATAACGCCTGAATGGCGTCATAGTAGATTTGATCACGTTCCGACTTCATGTCACATTCCATTAAAAATCTAAAAATGATATTTTATTTCTTATATTTATATTTTTATTTCTATTCACATTACAAAGACAAAATGCTCTAATTAGACTTTGTTATTGAATAAAACATAACGGATAAATACGACGTCATATGACGTCACAATCAAGACTTACCAAATGTCTCGTGCACTTTGCTTTCCATACGTAAGAAAGTTTGATCATGTGACCGACTGCATGTCATTGAAAATTGAATTTCATTTTTTAGTATTGTCATATAAGGAAAGACATTGGCAAATGTAAATATTCAGTATTATTATATAGTCTTTTTATAGTCCCTATATAATCTATACAAACGCAAACAGTTCATACATGTAACACTACATATTCACCGGATTTGAGGCCGTATTCACCGGAGGGTCAATGTGCGTGCAACGGCATTGTGACGTCACAATCAAAACATCGAACAACGTTGTAAACAATGGTTGCAACGGCCGCAGCGAGCTACATTTATCAGTAGGAAAACAATTATTCAAACCTATTTCAGGATCATTTTTTAACATCTGGACGTCTTACACATAGCGAAACTCGCAAAGGAGAACACGGAGGTTACAAACAGGAATATGGAGATTTTTTTTAATTTTCAACAATGGAAGATCGCAAATGAAAATGATGTCATCATACAGACGTCGTGCACAGAATTGGGGCTGATTTTGTAACGTCAAAATATCCATTTCTGACGTTACTTGATACGTCTTTTAAGCGTAAAAACTTCAAAAAATTTAAGGCGTAACAAACTAGACTAGACATCCAATTTCTACTCGTGTTTTCTTAAAAATGCCAAAGTCATTAGTGTTTCTTTAAATATAAAATTTTATTTATTTGCACATTTGAAAAATAAGATTTTACCTGTAACAAGTTTTTCCATTAAAAAGAGAATACAGCTTACATTATTGATATACGTTCCGTTAAATACTATTTTTAGCATATTTGTGTCGTATTAACAAAACCGTCTAGACATCAAAATTACTCTCTCAGTCTCACGTATTACTTGCTTATAATTTTTTAAAGAAACATATGACTACTTCTTGATTTGCACATTTCATTTATCATTTTAGTTTTACGAAAAGAACCTGTTATATAGCAAAAACTCTTCACCAAACGTTCAATCTTTACTTATTACTCGTCAAAATCACGACACATTACAGAATGCTTGTAATTTTAAGAACAGTTGGAATCGGTCAGTATATTGAAAATTTATCGATGAATTTTGTGTGACATCATTACAGGACGTTATAGAAGATTGGTACAAATTGGCAGAAACATCCATGTGGCCAAAACGATAACATGACCCAAAATACTAACGTCCGTCTTTTACAGTGTTACAAGTTACGCAATTTAAAACCCCAATACTATGCGCGACGTCACAGCCTTCAATGTCTTATCTATTCAAATCCCGACTATATAATAAAACAATTATGGACTCTTTTGGTGTTGAATATGGTTTGTTATTCACCAGAAATATATCCATATTGACCTCGGCTCCGCCTCGGTCAATATGAAAATTTTTCTGGTGAATAACAAACCATATTCAACACGAAAAGAGTCCATAATTGTATAATATTGTTCATAATTAGAATTTATGTTTTTATATTTTATGCAGTCAAGGGGAATAACTTGTAAAGTGATTTGAACTTTACGAATATAGCAAGAGTTATCTTTCTTGTAATGCGTATATATTCCCCTGCAAGTTGATTGTGCTTACTATTGTTTATTTCTATTACAGGGCTATACTACTACTGTTATTCTACATACTGTTCTAACTACTTCATCTATATATTTATCATTGTGTTTATCCATCCATATCAACACTTGAAGCATTTTAATGAACGATGAACCCATAAGTGGCGAGATATTCTTTACGAGTTAAGGACCACTGTTACATTTGTCTAATTATCTTGTGATGTTTATTCTATAATCTTGTGATGTATTTTCAATATCTTGTGATGTATATTCTAAATCTTGTGATGTATATTCTATAATCATGTGATGTATGTTCGAAGTCTTGTGATGTACGTTCAATATCTTGTGATGTATATTCGAAATCTTTTATTGTTATATAGTATATTCTAATATGTTGACGGTACGGCTGTTTTGACCAGCGCAGATATTTAAGGGGGGGGGATATGTCCGAAAAGTCTTTGTGTGAAATTTTCAAAACTTTGACATCTCTTTCCTGACCACTTGCTTTTAGTTTTTAGGTATTAAAACAATACCTTTATATGCTTATATTTCCACAGGAGCACGTGCAAAAACAGTGTGAAATGCTAAAAATACATTATTTTCAGACAGTATTGTTCTACTCCAAATATGCGCTAAAAAGAACCAAAAATGTCAAATCACATTCGAAATCAACATGTATTTAATCTATATGACTTGTATCTTTAAAATGAAGGCAAATTCATTGTAATTCATATCGCATGAAATTATAAAGGAGCACAATGTAAGTATCACCCCGTTTTTCTTGTCGTATTTTTTACAATTCCGACATGCATAACAGGTAATATCTTAAAAAGTCTTTGTGTGAAATGTTGTAATTCATATATTTTTTTAAAGAAATGACCCCTCTTTTTATATTAACAAAGAAAAAAGTATACCTTTATGATAAAATAAACGAGAAATATGACGTTTTTTTTATTTTTGTACTCTTCTGTCATAAATATTGACCTTTCTGCACTAAACAAAGGTACGTTAGCACTGACAAACATCATAATATATAAAACTATTTTGCAAAAAAACGAGTATTTTGTTTTGATAAGAAATAATTTAAACAGATAAACTATTTTCTTCTTCATTCAAATCAATCTACCCCCCCCCCTCCCTTTCCCCGTCAACAACCAACACCTAATAGAACCTAGAAATGACTTTATACAATAAAATCTACGTACAATATAAATCAATAAGTAGATATAGGTAAAGGTACATTTCTAATTTCTTCTTAGATTTTTCCAGAAAATACAATCAATGGTAATCATAAAATTAAACATATTTCCCTGATGCCGCTGTTTTTGCTGAATTTTATTTTATATTTTTTTTGCATTTTTATATCAGCATCACGGAGGTATTTCTTCACAACTGAAATTGCTATGAATTATCAACCATAGGAAGAGAATTCTAATATTAACAAACTCCATAAACCAAATATAATTGTTATAAATGTATGAAAAAAAATTCTTTTTGTAAACTGTGTACGTTATTGATTAATTACAATGTTATGCCTATCATCACAGTTGCAAAAGTAAGAGGGACTAGTGCTAATTGTAACGGGAACCGTTACAGATGTTCCCCAAACGCTCCCCAACTCCTTTTTTGTGCCATATTCCCTGTAAGCTTAATTAAATAAGACAAACTCTGTGCATTTTTGACTTTAACAACGTTTTCTCAGAAGGATACCAATTATATTCAAATTTTAGCATTGCACCCGTGCGCATGTTAATGCATGTGCGTTATAATCATATCATCTTGTCTACACTATCTACATATTTAAATATATAATATATTAAAGCATTCGGTCCAAAAGTATGGAAAATCACTCTTTCAAATGTATTTTTATTTCACTCGTTCCAAATGCACGCACGTACGTGCACGTGCATGATGACCATACCTTCTTGTAGGAGTCCCTTATATCTATCTATGTTCTAAATCCCATCCTGTTTGGTTGAAAAACAAGGGAGTTTTAGCCATTTCAAGATTCAGATTGCAGCGCATGTGCATGCGCGTAATTTCATGATTTTTTTCTATATCATATTGTAGGATATCCTAATGCATGACTATGTTTTAAATTTCAAAGCATTTCTTCAAAAAACAAAGGAGATAAGCAATTTAAAGTTTCAGCCAATCAGATTGCAGCACACGGGCATGCGCATGCTTTCATGAAAATTCTTATACATCATGCTGTAGATCGTC
>NW_026930788.1:0-42691 GCF_032062105.1 Saccostrea cuccullata
TAGAAAAATTGCAGCGCACGTGCATGCGCTTTCTTTCATGACAAATGTTATATATCATGTATGTAGGACATCTTAAAGTATGCTTATATTTTAAATTTCATACCATTTCGTCAAAAAACGGAAAAGATATTGAGATTTTTGTTTCAGCCAATCAAAGCGAAGCCACGTAAATGCGGTGAGTTCTTGCAATTTCTGCACTTATTAATTTAAAATTATCCATTAAAGAGTTTTAAAGATTTCACGGAAAATTTAAAGTTTGGCTTATTAAATTTTAGTATTTATCACACGCGCCCCCCCGTGCGGGTAGGGCAAAATATTTGTTCCCCCAATCACAAACATATTAATAAAAAGGTTTTTTGCCATTGGGGGAACAGTTTTGGGCATGCACGGCCCGGAGGAAAAAAGAAGAAAAAAAAATAAAAATTAATAATTAATGTGCTAATTTAAGGGCCCAAAAAAAATTCCCAAAAACGCTCCCCAAATCCCCCCCGGGCCTTTCCCGTAATTTTATTAAAAAGGAAAATCTATCATTAAACTAAACAACGTTTTCCCAAAAGTTAAAGATTTAAATTTAAGCAATCAGGCGGCGCATGTGTTCTGACTAATACATATATTTGTTAATATTTTATCAAGATTGCACCCCGTCATATGAATTTTTTGTAAACCTTATTCAAGCAACCCACCGGGGGCAAGGGGTTTTCCAAATTTGCCAAAAGTTTCAGGATGACCGGTTTTTTAAAAAAATTTTTTTTTATTTTGGAATCTTAAAAATTTTTGTTTTTTCCTTTTTTCTTTAATTTTTTTTCCCTAAAAATCCTCCCCCTCGTGGTTGGTTTTGGGGAAAAAAACGGGGAAAAAAGGGGGTTAAGCATTTAAAATTTAGCCAATCAGATTGCAGCGCACGTGCATGCGCTGTTTTATAAAAAATTTTTTACATCATTTGTAGACATCCTAAAATGTTATTTTAAATTTCAAACATTTCTCAAAAACAAAAGATATTAAAATAAGGCAGCAAAATTCAAATTCTCATTTCTCTACTAAGATTTTTACATCGGGCTCGGAGTTGGTTTTCTTCAGAAAGACAGGACTGGGTTCAAGGCGACTAGGGGTACCACACCGGTAATTGACCAATCAAAATGAACTTAGTCAATTGTAGGTCCATACATTAAGCCGATTTTCCTTTCTTTTGAGAGTTTTTTTAATTTCCTTCCAGGCCAGTTTGACAACTCTGGTACCTGTGCCTAGGAAATTTTATCTACTCTATAAATAAATAAAGTTTTTTGACAGGAACTATTTCTCCAGGGCATAGGAGGCTACTTCCTGGGGTGCTTTTGTGATGTTTATAAAGACATGGAAAACACGTGGATTTGAGGGTAGCCCTGTTTGCATTTGCAAATAAATCAGAAAATGTCGTGTACGTACCCTGGTTTTTTGGTGTCAGCTAATGTGACAGGTATTGTTTAACACCCCCTTATCAATATTTTTTCATGAATTCAAACACGTGAGGTTTTACTGGAAAGAAACGTGTATTGCTTTTTAATATACCGAAACTCGCTATTTCTGGGGATTGTGTAATTCTAAAAAAAATTCAGATAAATTTCAATGGTGAAATAAAAGAAGAATGCTTGGTATTAAAATATTAATTCATATCAGTAGAATTGAATGCTATTAACGACATCTGCAGAAAGAGGCTTTAAAAGGTTTATATCATATCTTTGTTCGTCTGCACTTAAATTTCAAACACGACAGAATTTGTAATTTTTGCCGTAAAAATTCATAATTTCTATATACTTTAGAGACTTACCGTAAAACTTTCAGGAAACTTTCTATGAAGTCTTTTCTGCACCTTAAGTGAAATTTTATGTCGATCCCAGGTGTTGATCGAGTTTCAGAGAAATTTTCTACGTTGTTATTGATTTTTTTTTTTAAGGAGAAGGGGGGGGGGGGGGGGGGGGGGGGGGGGGGGGGGGGGGGGGGGGTTTGACTTTTTTATTCTAAGCATTTGTTAAAGTGAGTTTGTAAATACATCTACGAACTTGAGCTGGATTGTGACCTTTGGGTCAAGGGGTCAAAGGTCAAGGTCAAAGGTCAAGGTCATCAAAGCATTTCATAAAGAAATATAAAAGTAACGGCCATATCAAGTATACAAGTCATTTGATCATTGCACGCGCGCGAAGGTGCAATGCATGAAAGCTATATCATCGTGACTACACTTTTAATGTGTTTCTATTCTTTGAATTTTGAAACGTTTCATAAAAAAAATTACGACTATATCAAGTAAATCGGTCATTTAACGCATTGCGCGCGCACACGTGCATGCAAGTCCTTGCATTCAAGTTTGATAGTAGCATAATGTAAGAATCCGTCATATCTATTCATATTCTAAATTTCATCCTGTTTTGTTGAGAATCAAAAAAGTTATAGGCATTTAAAGTTTAAGCCAATCAGATCGCAGCACACGCGCATGGGCGTGGTTTCTTGAAAAACTTTTATATATCATAGTTTAGGACGTATTAAGGTATGATTAGGTTTTAAAATTCAAAGTATTTTGTCAAAAAACAAGTACGATATTGAGATTTTTGTTTCAGCTAATCAGAGCAAAGCGCACGTGCATGCGCGTGCATGCATGTGCATGATGACCGTAACTTCTTATAGGAGTCTATTGTGTCTGTCTATGTTCTAAATCTCATCGTGGTTGGTTGAAAAACAAGGGAGTTACAGCCATTTGAAGTTTAAGCCAATCAGATTGCAGCGCACGTGCATGCGCTTGCTTTCATGACAAATGTTATACATCATGTTGTAGGACATCTTAAAGTATGCTTATATTTTAAATTTCATACCATTTCGTCAAAAAACGGAAAAGATATTGAGATTTTTGTTTCAGCCAATCAGAGCGAAGCGCACGTAAATGCGCGTGAGTTCTTGCTAATTTGACAGTGTCACATTATCTACACTATTAATATATCCTTATATAATGAGTTTCAAAGCATTTCATCGGAAAATGTTAAAGTTATGGCTATATTAAATATATTAGTCATTTCAGTCATTTCACGCGCCCGCACGTGCAGGCGTATGCGCGCAAAATGACCTTCGTTCCGCACACCTACACAACACACCTATTAACCCTAAAAAGGTTTTAGCTCAGTTGGGTGAACAGTTTCTGAGAACACTCGCGGACAAAAAAGTACCGGAGAAGAAATAAGAAGAAAAAAGAATAATAATAATAATAATAATAATAATAAGAAACAGAGTAAAAACAATATGTTCCCAAACTTCGTTTGGGGAACATAATAAGGCAGCAAAATTCAAATTCTCATTTCTCTACTAAGATTTTTACATCGGGCTCGGAGTTGGTTTTCTTCAGAAAGACAGGACTGGGTTCAAGGCGACTAGGGGTACCACACCGGTAATTGACCAATCAAAATGAACTTAGTCAATTGTAGGTCCATACATTAAGCCGATTTTCCTTTCTTTTGAGAGTTTTTTTAATTTCCTTCCAGGCCAGTTTGACAACTCTGGTACCTGTGCCTAGGAAATTTTATCTACTCTATAAATAAATAAAGTTTTTTGACAGGAACTATTTCTCCAGGGCATAGGAGGCTACTTCCTGGGGTGCTTTTGTGATGTTTATAAAGACATGGAAAACACGTGGATTTGAGGGTAGCCCTGTTTGCATTTGCAAATAAATCAGAAAATGTCGTGTACGTACCCTGGTTTTTTGGTGTCAGCTAATGTGACAGGTATTGTTTAACACCCCCTTATCAATATTTTTTCATGAATTCAAACACGTGAGGTTTTACTGGAAAGAAACGTGTATTGCTTTTTAATATACCGAAACTCGCTATTTCTGGGGATTGTGTAATTCTAAAAAAAATTCAGATAAATTTCAATGGTGAAATAAAAGAAGAATGCTTGGTATTAAAATATTAATTCATATCAGTAGAATTGAATGCTATTAACGACATCTGCAGAAAGAGGCTTTAAAAGGTTTATATCATATCTTTGTTCGTCTGCACTTAAATTTCAAACACGACAGAATTTGTAATTTTTGCCGTAAAAATTCATAATTTCTATATACTTTAGAGACTTACCGTAAAACTTTCAGGAAACTTTCTATGAAGTCTTTTCTGCACCTTAAGTGAAATTTTATGTCGATCCCAGGTGTTGATCGAGTTTCAGAGAAATTTTCTACGTTGTTATTGATTTTTTTTTTTAAGGAGAAGGGGGGGGGGGGTTTGACTTTTTTATTCTAAGCATTTGTTAAAGTGAGTTTGTAAATACATCTACGAACTTGAGCTGGATTGTGACCTTTGGGTCAAGGGGTCAAAGGTCAAGGTCAAAGGTCAAGGTCATCAAAGCATTTCATAAAGAAATATAAAAGTAACGGCCATATCAAGTATACAAGTCATTTGATCATTGCACGCGCGCGAAGGTGCAATGCATGAAAGCTATATCATCGTGACTACACTTTTAATGTGTTTCTATTCTTTGAATTTTGAAACGTTTCATAAAAAAAATTACGACTATATCAAGTAAATCGGTCATTTAACGCATTGCGCGCGCACACGTGCATGCAAGTCCTTGCATTCAAGTTTGATAGTAGCATAATGTAAGAATCCGTCATATCTATTCATATTCTAAATTTCATCCTGTTTTGTTGAGAATCAAAAAAGTTATAGGCATTTAAAGTTTAAGCCAATCAGATCGCAGCACACGCGCATGGGCGTGGTTTCTTGAAAAACTTTTATATATCATAGTTTAGGACGTATTAAGGTATGATTAGGTTTTAAAATTCAAAGTATTTTGTCAAAAAACAAGTACGATATTGAGATTTTTGTTTCAGCTAATCAGAGCAAAGCGCACGTGCATGCGCGTGCATGCATGTGCATGATGACCGTAACTTCTTATAGGAGTCTATTGTGTCTGTCTATGTTCTAAATCTCATCGTGGTTGGTTGAAAAACAAGGGAGTTACAGCCATTTGAAGTTTAAGCCAATCAGATTGCAGCGCACGTGCATGCGCTTGCTTTCATGACAAATGTTATACATCATGTTGTAGGACATCTTAAAGTATGCTTATATTTTAAATTTCATACCATTTCGTCAAAAAACGGAAAAGATATTGAGATTTTTGTTTCAGCCAATCAGAGCGAAGCGCACGTAAATGCGCGTGAGTTCTTGCTAATTTGACAGTGTCACATTATCTACACTATTAATATATCCTTATATAATGAGTTTCAAAGCATTTCATCGGAAAATGTTAAAGTTATGGCTATATTAAATATATTAGTCATTTCAGTCATTTCACGCGCCCGCACGTGCAGGCGTATGCGCGCAAAATGACCTTCGTTCCGCACACCTACACAACACACCTATTAACCCTAAAAAGGTTTTAGCTCAGTTGGGTGAACAGTTTCTGAGAACACTCGCGGACAAAAAAGTACCGGAGAAGAAATAAGAAGAAAAAAGAATAATAATAATAATAATAATAATAATAACGGGAACCGTTAAACAAACGCTCCCCAAGCCATAGTAATTTTCATTAAAGAAGGCAAAAATGCAATAAACAACGTTTTGTTCCAAGTATTTCAAACTTGCGCATGTGATTGCATGAGCGTAATGACGATATCATCTTGTCTAACTATTTTACTCATAAGGCAGCAAAATTCAAATTCTCATTTCTCTACAAGGGAGTTATAGATTTTTACATCGGGCTCGGAGTTGGTTTTCTGTCAGAAAAGATAGAAAGCCAATCAGAGGCTCACGTGCACGCACGTTCAAGTGCGTCTTGTAGGGTCCTTTATGTCTATCTATGTTCTTAATCCCATGCTGTTTGGTTGAAAACCAAGGGGTTATAGTCATTGACCAGATTCAAAATGCAATTTCATGAAAAATTTTATTAGTCATGTCTTGTTATAAATTTCAAAGCATTTCATCATAAAACAAAAAAGATATTAAGATTTCTGTTTCCATCAGAGCAAAGCGCACGTGCATGCGCATTAAGCCGATACACAACTTATATATCTTTATATAATAAGTTTCAAAACATTTTATTGAGATATTAAATATATTCAATTTACCATTGCACGGCTGCACGTGCATGCGAATGCGCGCAAAATGACCTTCGTTCGGCACATCTACACAACATGCCTACTAACCCTAAAAAGGTTTTAACTTAGTTTGGTGAACAGTTTCTGAGAACACTTCCGGACAAAAAAGTACCGGAGAAGAAATAAGAAGAAAAAAGAATAATAATAATAATAATAATAATAATAAGAAACAGAGTAAAAAATTTTATCAAACTTCTATAAATAAATTAAAGTTTTTTGACAGGAACTATTTCTCCAATCAAAATGAACTTAGTCAATTGTAGGTCCATACATTAAGCCGATTTTCCTTTCTTTTGAGAGTTTTTTTAATTTCCTTCCAGGCCAGTTTGACTGTTAGGAAATTTTATCTACTCTATAAATAAATAAAGTTTTTTGACAGGAACTATTTCTCCAGGGCATAGGAGGCTACTTCCTGGGGTGCTTTTGTGATGTTTATAAAGACATGGAAAACACGTGGATTTGAGGGTAGCCCTGTTTGCATTTGCAAATAAATCAGAAAATGTCGTGTACGTACCCTGGTTTTTTGGTGTCAGCTAATGTGACAGGTATTGTTTAACACCCCCTTATCAATATTTTTTCATGAATTCAAACACGTGAGGTTTTACTGGAAAGAAACGTGTATTGCTTTTTAATATACCGAAACTCGCTATTTCTGGGGATTGTGTAATTCTAAAAAAAATTCAGATAAATTTCAATGGTGAAATAAAAGAAGAATGCTTGGTATTAAAATATTAATTCATATCAGTAGAATTGAATGCTATTAACGACATCTGCAGAAAGAGGCTTTAAAAGGTTTATATCATATCTTTGTTCGTCTGCACTTAAATTTCAAACACGACAGAATTTGTAATTTTTGCCGTAAAAATTCATAATTTCTATATACTTTAGAGACTTACCGTAAAACTTTCAGGAAACTTTCTATGAAGTCTTTTCTGCACCTTAAGTGAAATTTTATGTCGATCCCAGGTGTTGATCGAGTTTCAGAGAAATTTTCTACGTTGTTATTGATTTTTTTTTTTAAGGAGAAGGGGGGGGGGGGGGTTTGACTTTTTTATTCTAAGCATTTGTTAAAGTGAGTTTGTAAATACATCTACGAACTTGAGCTGGATTGTGACCTTTGGGTCAAGGGGTCAAAGGTCAAGGTCAAAGGTCAAGGTCATCAAAGCATTTCATAAAGAAATATAAAAGTAACGGCCATATCAAGTATACAAGTCATTTGATCATTGCACGCGCGCGAAGGTGCAATGCATGAAAGCTATATCATCGTGACTACACTTTTAATGTGTTTCTATTCTTTGAATTTTGAAACGTTTCATAAAAAAAATTACGACTATATCAAGTAAATCGGTCATTTAACGCATTGCGCGCGCACACGTGCATGCAAGTCCTTGCATTCAAGTTTGATAGTAGCATAATGTAAGAATCCGTCATATCTATTCATATTCTAAATTTCATCCTGTTTTGTTGAGAATCAAAAAAGTTATAGGCATTTAAAGTTTAAGCCAATCAGATCGCAGCACACGCGCATGGGCGTGGTTTCTTGAAAAACTTTTATATATCATAGTTTAGGACGTATTAAGGTATGATTAGGTTTTAAAATTCAAAGTATTTTGTCAAAAAACAAGTACGATATTGAGATTTTTGTTTCAGCTAATCAGAGCAAAGCGCACGTGCATGCGCGTGCATGCATGTGCATGATGACCGTAACTTCTTATAGGAGTCTATTGTGTCTGTCTATGTTCTAAATCTCATCGTGGTTGGTTGAAAAACAAGGGAGTTACAGCCATTTGAAGTTTAAGCCAATCAGATTGCAGCGCACGTGCATGCGCTTGCTTTCATGACAAATGTTATACATCATGTTGTAGGACATCTTAAAGTATGCTTATATTTTAAATTTCATACCATTTCGTCAAAAAACGGAAAAGATATTGAGATTTTTGTTTCAGCCAATCAGAGCGAAGCGCACGTAAATGCGCGTGAGTTCTTGCTAATTTGACAGTGTCACATTATCTACACTATTAATATATCCTTATATAATGAGTTTCAAAGCATTTCATCGGAAAATGTTAAAGTTATGGCTATATTAAATATATTAGTCATTTCAGTCATTTCACGCGCCCGCACGTGCAGGCGTATGCGCGCAAAATGACCTTCGTTCCGCACACCTACACAACACACCTATTAACCCTAAAAAGGTTTTAGCTCAGTTGGGTGAACAGTTTCTGAGAACACTCGCGGACAAAAAAGTACCGGAGAAGAAATAAGAAGAAAAAAGAATAATAATAATAATAATAATAATAATAAGAAACAGAGTAAAAACAATATGTTCCCAAACTTCGTTTGGGGAACATAATAAGGCAGCAAAATTCAAATTCTCATTTCTCTACTAAGATTTTTACATCGGGCTCGGAGTTGGTTTTCTTCAGAAAGACAGGACTGGGTTCAAGGCGACTAGGGGTACCACACCGGTAATTGACCAATCAAAATGAACTTAGTCAATTGTAGGTCCATACATTAAGCCGATTTTCCTTTCTTTTGAGAGTTTTTTTAATTTCCTTCCAGGCCAGTTTGACAACTCTGGTACCTGTGCCTAGGAAATTTTATCTACTCTATAAATAAATAAAGTTTTTTGACAGGAACTATTTCTCCAGGGCATAGGAGGCTACTTCCTGGGGTGCTTTTGTGATGTTTATAAAGACATGGAAAACACGTGGATTTGAGGGTAGCCCTGTTTGCATTTGCAAATAAATCAGAAAATGTCGTGTACGTACCCTGGTTTTTTGGTGTCAGCTAATGTGACAGGTATTGTTTAACACCCCCTTATCAATATTTTTTCATGAATTCAAACACGTGAGGTTTTACTGGAAAGAAACGTGTATTGCTTTTTAATATACCGAAACTCGCTATTTCTGGGGATTGTGTAATTCTAAAAAAAATTCAGATAAATTTCAATGGTGAAATAAAAGAAGAATGCTTGGTATTAAAATATTAATTCATATCAGTAGAATTGAATGCTATTAACGACATCTGCAGAAAGAGGCTTTAAAAGGTTTATATCATATCTTTGTTCGTCTGCACTTAAATTTCAAACACGACAGAATTTGTAATTTTTGCCGTAAAAATTCATAATTTCTATATACTTTAGAGACTTACCGTAAAACTTTCAGGAAACTTTCTATGAAGTCTTTTCTGCACCTTAAGTGAAATTTTATGTCGATCCCAGGTGTTGATCGAGTTTCAGAGAAATTTTCTACGTTGTTATTGATTTTTTTTTTTAAGGAGAAGGGGGGGGGGGGGGGTTTGACTTTTTTATTCTAAGCATTTGTTAAAGTGAGTTTGTAAATACATCTACGAACTTGAGCTGGATTGTGACCTTTGGGTCAAGGGGTCAAAGGTCAAGGTCAAAGGTCAAGGTCATCAAAGCATTTCATAAAGAAATATAAAAGTAACGGCCATATCAAGTATACAAGTCATTTGATCATTGCACGCGCGCGAAGGTGCAATGCATGAAAGCTATATCATCGTGACTACACTTTTAATGTGTTTCTATTCTTTGAATTTTGAAACGTTTCATAAAAAAAATTACGACTATATCAAGTAAATCGGTCATTTAACGCATTGCGCGCGCACACGTGCATGCAAGTCCTTGCATTCAAGTTTGATAGTAGCATAATGTAAGAATCCGTCATATCTATTCATATTCTAAATTTCATCCTGTTTTGTTGAGAATCAAAAAAGTTATAGGCATTTAAAGTTTAAGCCAATCAGATCGCAGCACACGCGCATGGGCGTGGTTTCTTGAAAAACTTTTATATATCATAGTTTAGGACGTATTAAGGTATGATTAGGTTTTAAAATTCAAAGTATTTTGTCAAAAAACAAGTACGATATTGAGATTTTTGTTTCAGCTAATCAGAGCAAAGCGCACGTGCATGCGCGTGCATGCATGTGCATGATGACCGTAACTTCTTATAGGAGTCTATTGTGTCTGTCTATGTTCTAAATCTCATCGTGGTTGGTTGAAAAACAAGGGAGTTACAGCCATTTGAAGTTTAAGCCAATCAGATTGCAGCGCACGTGCATGCGCTTGCTTTCATGACAAATGTTATACATCATGTTGTAGGACATCTTAAAGTATGCTTATATTTTAAATTTCATACCATTTCGTCAAAAAACGGAAAAGATATTGAGATTTTTGTTTCAGCCAATCAGAGCGAAGCGCACGTAAATGCGCGTGAGTTCTTGCTAATTTGACAGTGTCACATTATCTACACTATTAATATATCCTTATATAATGAGTTTCAAAGCATTTCATCGGAAAATGTTAAAGTTATGGCTATATTAAATATATTAGTCATTTCAGTCATTTCACGCGCCCGCACGTGCAGGCGTATGCGCGCAAAATGACCTTCGTTCCGCACACCTACACAACACACCTATTAACCCTAAAAAGGTTTTAGCTCAGTTGGGTGAACAGTTTCTGAGAACACTCGCGGACAAAAAAGTACCGGAGAAGAAATAAGAAGAAAAAAGAATAATAATAATAACTAGATACGATCTCGTTGCGAGCAACGAGTGGGTCTTCCGTCCCATTAGAGATGAGATGAGATGTGAGTTTTGCTGAGATATTTGTAACATTGTCATGCCTTTCGTTTTCCCCGCTGATTTGAACATTATTATAATTTGTTTATTTATTCTATTTACTTAGTTTTGCTTCGGTCCTTCGTGTGAGACCGCGTATAAACAGAGGTCCCGTGTCGCAGTAGTTGTTGGCACGAAAAAGATCCTTAATTCCTTGCTCCATGGCCCTGAATTCCGAGTATAGGAAAATATTTGCAGCTCTTCGCAAGCAAGTCACTGTATGGTGGCGTCTCCATGAGTAAAAACTTCTCAAGGTGGCATTAATCGATCAATCAGTCTTAACGTAGGACAAAATATTTGTTCTTTTTTAATATTTTGGGTTTTATTTTTGCCTTAATACTGTATATCAAATGAAATACATGTATTACAATGCTTAATCGTTTAGGGAACAAAATACGTGTATGTCTTTCTTTGAGATGGAAGATCCAGTTTGAACAGAAAATCAGTTTGAAAAGAAATTGTTATTGGTAGTTAATTACATTGTACATAATTTGTAATAGATTAAAATATGAAAATATTTTAAAATTATATAAGACCAAGAGTAAGAAATGTAATTAATTATTTTCTTTAATTTCTCAATGTAAGTCAACAACAGTTATATAATACAGCTCACAAATAGTCCATCGTCTTTGAACATTTTCCTGTGCAAATAATTAAGGCACGTGCCCTTTGTTCTCAATGAATGAAAATTTTAAAGTCTCAATCTACATAACATATATGCAGGTTTTCAATTTTCAACTCTTTAATTGCTATGTGCACTGCTCATGACAAGAACGGTGGACTGTGTTACAAGTTGCTGAAAGCTAGGATTTTTCTGTACATTAAAGGTACTTGGACGCAGACTTGAAGTTATTATATTTTCTCTATAATATTACTACTTGTATATTTTAATAGCATTTCACACAAAAATTAATTAAAAATCTTATTTCATATAAATTTGAAAAAATGACATTTTTTGGCGGGTTTGAGTGATACATCCTTGCATTTTCACAAATTAATCTTATTCTTCATCCTTAGGAAAAGTGGCAATCTCGCTGTGTATTAATGAAAAATATTAACACTATAATCCAGAAAATTCAGAGTAGACATGTTTGAAAGGAAAACAAACACACAATATATTGTCAGTCCGTGCAACTGTGGAAAGCAGACTGTGACGATTGAACGCACTCGGTGTTAACATCAACAAAAAAGAACTCGTTTACAAAAAATGTGTACATAACACGAGTGTGCTCGATTTGCTAAACTCTGTACGCAACTCTTAGTTCGGAATGGCGATCTTTGTGAAGGAGTTTTGCTTTCTAACATTTCTACTCTGAAAAAAAAAATTTTTCTGGATAAAAGTTTTAATATTTCTCATTAATACACAACAAGATTGCCAGTTTTCCTAGGGATTAAGAAAAGGTTAAAATTTGTAAAATTTTAAGAATGTGTAAATCAACCTCTCCAAAAAAATTGAAATTTTATAAAAACTTTTAAATGAAATAAGATTTTTAATTAATTTTTGTATGAAATGCTGTTATGAATGATCCCAGATAGCAAGACTACATCGGGCCAACGTTGGTTGATGGTTGGTAGGTTGGTATAGTGTTGGTGTTGGGCTGTTAATGTTGGTCCAACGTTGGCCCAACAGATAATATGTTCGCATGAAAGCCGGTCCGTCGGTGCTGGTTATGTGATGCTGGGCCAATGTTGGCCCATTGTAGTAAATGTTGGCATGAAATGTGGCCACTATATATTGGGAATTCGATGGTGGCCCAACGTAGGCCCGACCGAGTAAACGTTGGCATAAATTAAGATCATTGCGTGTTGGGATGTATAATGTTGGCCCATCTTTGGGCCAACCAAGTAATGTTGACATGAAACATGGCCAATATGTGTTGGGCATGTAAATATCGGTCCAATGTTGGCCCAATGTAGTTAATGTTGGCATGAAATGTGGCCACTATATGTTGGGAATATAATGTTGGCCCAGCGTAGGTCCGACCGAGTAGATATTGGCATAAATTAAAACCACTGTGATTGGAGATCCATAATGTTGGCCAAATATATTATAGCGCCAACCAAGTAATGGTGACATGAAACATGGCCAATGTGTGCGCAGGTAGGTTAAGGTTACAACCAAATATTCTACTTGCCTATATGATATGACGTCATAGTAAGCTATATGACGTGAAGTTTAGAGATAACAATTTCTTATAATCGATATCTAAGATTGATTTGAGGTCGTAAAAATTAAGCAAAATATGCAGAGGCATTATACAAACTGAATTTTGTCGTTTCTGGGACTCTGTAGTTATCACAGGGGTTAAATACCAAACCCGTGACGTCATAACTGTTGATCATGCAGTAGCAGAGTGAAAGTGAAACGTAACGAGAATTTATGTAAACAAACACAAGAAATCGGAGTTTAAAAGCATTTAGAATGAATATCATGTGTGATTCATGTGGGAATAAAGCTTATGAATAAGGTATGGTAATATACTTCAACAATTTCTTCGTAAAATTAAAGCAGGGAAGGTGTTTACTTGCCGATCAGCTTTTCCTCTGTCGTTCGTAACAAATAAGATGCAAAAGTTCAACACTACGCCGCACACTTTGAAACTTAATTTTTGTTTCTATCTAAAGTTCTTATTCTATTGTTTTTGAAAAGTGCTGCTAGAATCGTATGGTTTACGGGAACAAATGAATTTTTTCGATGTTATGAACAAAATGTAAAAATTTTGGGAAGGTTTCGTCAGAAAGTGTTGAATAATTATTTCTGTGATAGGACAGTAGGATTCTAGCAGCACTTTTCATGGTACAGAGATGTTTTTACATAATTATTATTACAAATTGAAATTAATTATCCCCGGGGTAGTGTTGAACTTTTCACTTTTTCATTAAGGCATATTTTCTAATTATAGACGTCACGTGGTGACGTCGTGGTGAAGTGCTTCATGTAGTATAAGTCCCATTGAAGTCTATAGAATGCATAATTATAACAAAAGTTTTATGCTTGACTTTTCCGATTTATTAGTGTAACATTAAAATAAAAAAGTCTTAATTCGCCGAATTCTGGTCCATTTGCTGCCTTAACATACCCGCGTGTTGGGCACGTAATCATCTGTCCAATGTTGGCAAAATGAAGTAAATTTTGATTATAATCAGGCATTGATTGGTCTTTGAACGTTGGCCCAGCGTTGGTCCAACAATGTGAAAATTGGGAAAAAAACAAATTCCATTATCAAACAGGTACATGTAGGTGCATGATATGTTCATTACGCAATTTTTTTTAAATTTGTATATTTCAGAACCACTTATTTTAAGCTTCTTCAAATAGAGACAGCTCAATTTAAGTAAAAAGTTATGTAAGAATGAATTAATCTTAACAACTCATGCATTGATTATCAATCTAAAAACGAAATATTATTCCAGAACCTAATTTATGAAAATCATATGATGTACTTTTGATGATTCTTATATGTAATTATTATCCAAGACCATGGCAAATATATTATATATGTAGAAGTTTTATTCTGCACATGTATATTTTGGAGATTCTATATTTAGCACCATGAAACTTACAGTGCTGAATTTTAGAGCTTCAGATAATTAGGTCAGTGTTGAAATCCACTTGCACAGCGGGTGACTGGCCGGTTTCCTAGGAAACGGGCATCCTAATTAGTTCTGTTTGGTAAACTCGGAGTGGTCACAATTTATCACTTGCAGCATTTGAACAAAGCATATACGTGTACTTGTCTGCTTTGAAACGCAAGAAAGAGAAAACGGATTGTTTAGCTCTTGAAATGTAAGTATAGATGTTTAATGTGTTATTGATGGAAGTTTATGTTTTTGAAAGTATTAAATTGGGCATACAAGTGTAATTTGTAACATTGAACAAGTTTTACATAAGTTACACTTTCCAAAGTTTTCATATAGTTTATTAGTAATCTAGTTAATTATTACTTATCTGAGTACCAAGATATATCATTTTTGAAGTGATTGAACTAATATATATTTTATATCGTTTATATAGCAACTGGTGGAGAGAAAACCCTTTCTGTTATAAGACCATTGATGTATGGAATTTACTGGACATGCAGTGAGTGATTTAATTGTGTGACGGAAATGGATTTAATAGACAAAGAAATAATAACATGTACAAGGAAAAAAGGAGTGAGTTATTCCAAAGTTTCACATACTTGAACACTGGATCCCACTTAAGAGTGGTTGTAAATGTAGTGATATTGGATAGACTTAGAACCACCTTCCTGTTACATGTATTGGTTTCATTATACAGCAGTGACAAAAACAACATTTGTTTGAAGAACTAGTTAATTATCCATGCAGGATTTAATTTATTAATTGTGATTTACTCGTTATTATGGAAATAAAAAATGTCACAGAACTGCAATTCATATTGTGTAACTAATTAAAAAATAAGTGAATCGTAAATAATTTGCCAAATACGGCCAACGTTTGTCCAACATAAATAACATTGAACCAACATTGGGCCAACAAGAAGCTATACATTGGGCCACTGTTGGACCAATGTCAGATTACCAACCTTCAAATGTTGGCCCAACGTCGAGCCAACTTGTTGGTTGAACGATGGGCCGATGAGCAAGATGATGTTGGGCCAACAAATAAAACTGACAGAGGGCCAACGTAATTTTCACCGTTGGGCTGGCATTGGCCCAACCTAAGCTTGCTATCTGGGATCTAGATATATATATGTCGTAATATTAAAAAAATATATATATTGACTTCAAATCTGTGTTCAAGTACCTTTAAAAGCGAGGAATATAGAAGCATGTCGAATGTCAAACATATCATAGGCGTTGGAAACTGGGGGCGCAGGGGAGTTTGAACCTCCCCCCCCCCCCACAAACACGTACTTTTTTTGGAGAGGAATACATAATATATATAGGCATTGGAAATTGGAATTTATCTTATTTTTTTGGTTTAACCCCCATCTTCCCCTCGCACTTTCATCCCACTTTCGATTTGCTTCCGACGCCTATGTAAATTTTAATATGGAGGATGGAAACATGCAGAAATTCTGTTTTCTTACAATTTTTTTCAAACCGTGACACTCATCATCCCTTATATGCCCCCTCCTCTTATTTAGCACATGCGCGGGTCTATCCCCCTCTTCTAGTAATTTTGAGGCGAAGTTATTACATGTAAAAATGTACATTTAATTTTATTGATTTAGGTCTCGGCTAAAAAACGCGTTTTTACATGTCTGATAAGGCGTTTTCAAGATTCATGTAAGTAATCCAATCTTTGGCCCATATGGCATAAAAAACACAAGTAACAAAACAGCAAAATAAAAAGGTACTGTGCTTCACCGTACCTTTTCCGGGTTTCAATTCAGAGTTTAACATATGATTTAATACAACCTCTGTAATACGAATAAGAAGAAACAAATCAGAGATATCTTCTTAAAAAATTTATTCATATTTAGAACAGTCTTTCTACAAAACACTGAAGTATGGAGTAACATTCCTCTATAAATATACGCACATGTACAATTCGAGTGTGACAAAAAACTTCACCCATTACCTCCGGAGTAATATTCCTCCGTAAGACCAATGCAAAGCTTCTGAAGTCTGAAAATTCACTACAGAGTAATATTCCTCTAAGGTTATTTACAACTCTAAACTAAAACAAAAATGTTGTAAGGCTTAAGTAAGACAAAATCTCGTATACAGGGTAATATTCCTCTAGAAGATTTTGTACGATGATTATAAGAGAAAATCTGAACTATGTAGTAATATTCCTCTAAGTGCAGCTCTACTACGACGAAACTTATCTACAGAGTAATATTCCTCCAGAACGCTAAGTATGCAAAGTTCTATTGAAGCAATATCTGTATTAACGGAGTAATATTTCTCTCTGTCGACGAAAACTTAATTACGGAGTAATATTCCTCCAGAAGGCTATACCTATGTATGCACAGCTCTATTGAGCCGAAATCTAACTATGGAGTAAAGTCTATTAAGACAAAATATGAACTACGGGGTAAAAGTTTTCTATGTACAGATCTGCTACGACAAACACTTATCTAGGGAGTAATATTCCCCCAGAAGGCTTATATTACACAGTTCTATTAAGTCTTAATCTGAGCCACAGAGTAATATTCCTCTATGTAATGCTATACATGTACTACGACGAAAGTTTATCGACGGAGTAATAATCCTCTAGATATTTACAACACTTAGAGGTAAAAACATATCTTTGAAATACTAGTAATATTTTTCTGGAGGATTGCAATTCTGACTAAACAAAAAAATAAACTACGTAATAATATTCAATTGAAAGACTTTGAGGAGCTCTAAAAAGACAAAATTTCATCCAAAAAGTAATATTTCTCTTAAAGACTGCAATTCCAATAAAACAAAATATATACGGGGTTCCTCAAAAAGGTTATTATGACACAAATGAAACAAAATCTTATTTACATCCTCTACAAAACGAAAATTAACTACAGAGTAAATAATATATCTGATAGAATTTGTGTAGTTGTAAAAAGACATCTAGAATGCGAGGTGAAAACTCAGCATAAGTGGAGGTAAACAAAGTCTTTTCTACATAGTAATATTCCTCCAGAAGGTTATGTATGCACAGTTCTATGAAGGACAAATTGAACTATCTTAGGAGTTTGTACAGTTCTAAATAAGAAAATCTGAACTACGGAGTATTATTCCTTTATGAGACTATATGTACTTCATTCTCAAAAAAGACAATATCTGAATTACAGAGTAATATTCCTCTAGGAGGCTATGTTAATCTCTATTAAGACAAAATATGAACTACGGAGGAATATTCCTCTAGAGGTCTATGTGCATTTCTAATAGCCATTAGGGCAAAATCTGAACTACGGGGGAATATTCCTCCATGATGCTATGTACATTTCTGATAGGGCAAAATCTGAACTACGGAGTTATATTCCTCTAGAAAGCTATGTTCATTTCTTATAAGACAAAATCAGAACTACGAAGGTGTGTTCCTCTCGAAATTTACATACATTTCTAATACAACACCACTAGGAGACTTTGTACATTCCTAATTAGACGAAATATGAACAAATGAGTAATATTCTTTTGAATTCTACGTAGAGTTCTTGTAATACAAAATGTGAACTATGCTGTTATATTCCTCTAGACGGCTTAGTACAATTATCATTTGAAAAACTGTGGAGTAATATTTCTCTAGAGGGCTTTATTCAGTTCTACTAAGAAAAGAATACTAGCTCCAGAGTAAAACTTTTCTTCTTGGAGGCTAAGGCTATGTACATTCCTTTAGTAGGTTCCTTACAGTTTTTTGTGAGAAAAATAAAATACTCCATGTATTTTGCTCTAAAAAGATATACGCAGCTCTTGTGAGACAAGATCAATATCAGAAGGCACCGGAAGGCTAAATACAGTTCTAATATATACATATAGTTTTTACATAAATAGCTACGTTGAAATTGATGTGAATAAGGTTTGATGAGATGGTTTCGAGTGCACAGGTATTGCCCTCGCCTTCATTTTGAACGTGTGGATGAATTGAATAGTGGTATATTAGACTAAACACGCAGGGACAGATCCTATGGTATCCTTGCACAGTTACTTCAGCATTCAAAACTTTGGTATGTAGTGGAACATCTTGTCATATATTTTTCCAATCACAGAGAACGCTGCATCCAGAAGCTTCGTGCGTATCCAATAGAGAGAAATCACTGATGCACTCTTGTGTCCCTAAAATGAGTTATTTTATTTGTAAAATTCAGCATGAATAAGTTTTACATACATGTATATAATACGTAATGTTCTGAGCACGCCTATTAATTCAAAAAGATACTAGGTCAATCTCTTCCGTGCATGCTTTTTTTCAGAAATGATAAATCTGCATATCATTTATATATCGGTCATGATTAAAAAGGGTTTTGAGGATGCTCCTTTAATAACTACGGAATGTGCAAAGTCAAATTAATTCTTTATTTTAAAACGCATATCAAATTATTAACATAGCTACGTTCAAAACCTGATTTTAATGAAATAGTTTACATGTACTTACACGATGAATAAATTTCACAAACATAACGTTAACGTTGTATGAAAATATATTTTTTAAAGACTAATTGGTTTTTTCAGCAGATAATCTACAAAGATAATAAACTGGTAAGCATTTTCTTTGATGGACACATGATATAGAGATTCATGTACATTAAGTTTAATTCTACTTACAATGTAAATAAAGCCTTGTTTATTCCTAACATCATCAACATATTAAGCGATTATTTGTGTTGAATAAAAGATATTTTAAGAAGGTAATTTTCTCAAGTAAAATCGACCGAACTGATTAAAAAGAAAAGTTCAAAGAATGGGCAAATTGCTTGGAGTCCTACTTTAAGGACAGATGATACAAACTTTTGTCAAAGATTTTGAAAAAAGCAAGTTGGGTCATGTTTAAATGTGTAAATTGAATAACTTTCACCGCGTAGTTTTTAACTTTTTATTCAAATTTGCACAAAAATGGAATTAAAAGTGAAAATAATTGATTAGATTAATAAGGATGGTTTCAGAAGGGCATACTTTTGAACATTAGAGAAGGTTTAAAATTTCTTTATTTTCTAGAAATTTATTATTTGCATCATTTGCAATGAAATTAGACCAAAAAATATATACCAATCCAGACATCCATTTTTTGTTTGTATCATCTGTCCTTAAACCAAAATATGTTTAGAAATATATTATCCTAGAAGAAATATAAAGTCTTATCAATATCTTTTATCGAATATGTAGATAGACACAGTAATTAATGTTTCAGCCTTAAAAGATGAGGGGATCCAGAATTGTAAATTGACCCTGCAAAACATATACCATTATGGACCAGCGGGTTAAATTTCCAATGTGGGTAAAAACGCCATTTCTCGGTGCAAAGAATGTATTTTTTCCCTTTAAGTGAAAACCCCTCTGAGCCATAACTCTCATTCCCACTGACATTTAAAACAAAAAATTCATCTGTAAGAACATAAATTTTACTCCACTTATTAGATGCTTTAGTTTTTTTCCTGAAAGTTTAAGGAAACAGAAGTTAATGGTATCAAAAAAATTATATCAGTAAAGGGTTAAGTAAACTTATCTGCTTATTGTTGTAGATGAAAAAAAATGTTCCTGTTTTTATTTATTTATTCATTTTGTATTTTTTTTTAAATATTATCTATTTTTTGTCTCGCTAAAAGCTTGTATAGTGGAGCTTTGAATCGTTTATTTTAAACAGATAAAATATTTATATAGATAAAATAAAGGCACACATTGCTACATGTAGTAATATATAACCCTATCCTACATAAAATAATAAATTATCTTTAGAGAAAAAGTTATGTTATATTTCTTTTTAATTTTTGCCAAAAGATCTCTCTCTCAGTTCAGAAGTGTTTTAGTAATATTTTGAAAACGTATAGTTAGTAACGGGTAATTAAAGTCTTGTTATAAAACAACATGGCATATTAAATAGACATTAACAACAAATCAGACTTTTCTCCGCCACCACCCACTGCGAGTATCTTGTAATACTCAAGGATGCAGATTATATTTTATGCGTGCTGGTCATAGAACGATCGAGGGAAGCTGTTCGCTAATCAATAATGGCAATTTAACCATGACAAATAGTCTGCAATTGATCATACAAAGGCCTTTCTTAGTATCGTGTCGTGTTTTGTACGATTTGAATAGTTGAAACAGTGTAGAGGACCCTTTTTGTCCAGTCCAAAATCGATTACTCTAGACACAGGGAAGCGCTAAGTAAAATGTACTGCTTTATTCAGGTCTCCGATAAGAAATGAACAAAATATATAGTCACCAGGTACAATAAAAATCATATTTCTATCTGCGTAACGCATTACAAAGGTTGGTGCCCTAACTTACTTAACTCTGGTGACTAATAGAGTGATCAAACAATATAAAAAAACTCTTTTTCGAAACAAAGTCATTTAACTAAATAAGTAGTGAAGGTAAACATTGGCTAAGGAAATTCGAACTGACAAAATGTAAACAAGTTTAAGTTACCATTATCATTATAAATAACTTTCAATTCCTATTACTTGATCAATCATAGAAATAGTAAAAACTTACAATATGTTAATGGTTTTGTTTGTTCAATTATATTAATTATCTTTGCTGATTTTAACAAAAATATTGAAACAAATAATATTAATCCATGTATAATAGGGATATTGCCTGAGAACTAGTTTTTTAAAAGTTTAAACAATAAAAATAAAACAATAACGGGGTTTTGGTAATTAAATTTAACCATTTTGACAAATAGCTCAAATTTCCATAAAACAAAATCAAATAGTTTAAGTAACTTTTACAAAACAGAATAATAACTTGCAATTAATTCTCTTTGAAACTATTTTGGAAATCATCTGGGTTGGCTAATTTAGTGTTAATATTCTCACAGATTGAACGGGCATGAAAAACAAATTTTTCCTTGAACATAAAGTTTATAGCTAACTTCAAATTTTAGAATTGAAATTATGTCACTCTTTGATAAACTGTAACGTATACGTAGCTTTTGTAAAAGGCTTCCTCGTTTTTTTTTTAATGTGCTTGTTTTAATTGTGTTGCAGTTTTAAAAATTTGGTATTCATATTTATTTTAACACAAAAAAATTAATTGAAATCAAGTGTGGAAGTATGACTTGAACCTTAAATTGGTCTGAGGAGTATCGATAATTGCATGAACCAAAGATGCACAAGTTCGATTAATTTAATTGAAACTTGACAATACTTAAAATGCAAATTGTAGTCTTCTAGTAAACGAAAATGTGTATAATACATGTAATGTCTTGTAACATCCGTCACAAATACATGTAGATATTAGATCTTTATATGAACAAGACATTAACATGAAAGGGCTTTCAACTTACAATGTATCTGAATGTTGAAAATGGTAGACATGTAAAGAAACTGTATTTACGGAGAAAGATTTAAGACAGACTTCTATTTACACCGTCCTTTTTTAAAACCTGTACCAACTGCAAGTAGGTGTACATTTAATGTATATTTAGGTGCTACGTACTAATATTTATTATTCTGTCTGTCCTAGTTTCGGTTAACTATAGAAACCAAAAAGTCTTACCTGATTGCAAGAAATCCAAAACGGAAAGCTTTTCTACCAAAACTTCTAAACTAGTGGAATTTTTTCCTAAGGAAAAGATCCAGATTTCCAGACAAAAAACAAACTCAGGCCAGTTTTCTTTCCCTAAAACTTTGCAGGAAAAATAAGAGGTTAAGATACATGGTGCACCCAGATTGTATACAGCTTAAAATAAGTCATGCAGAGCACCTGAAAAAAGTGTTTTTACGTGTAAACATACGTATTATATACTCAGTGTATATCTACATGATCTAGCTATTGTAAAAATAAGTACCTGTTCTTGTAGTAAGACTGGAACTAATTTGTAACAATTTTAAATCTTTATTCTTCAATCGTTATTTTATTTGTTTTTTAATAAATCCATTATCTATTTTTAGGAATGAAATACAACTTCAGACTTACCAAGTTATCCAAGACTATTGTTGCTTCAATGTTGAGAAAAATATTTAGATTCGTCACAAGGGTGTTCCAAACTTCTTTTCAGTAACTAATGCTGCGTAATATCATGGATTGATTGACTCCTTTGTAAATGTACTGAGAAGTCCAAGGTTTGTAATATACGTCCTCAATATCCCGCATACTCTGTATCACAAAACAAACCGTTCATATGTATCACTTTTGCTGCAACCCAAAGGACGGTGAATAAAAGTTCGATTTTTGTTCCATTTTCTCTTATAATGATTCAGCTCATTTCTCATGTCTGTTTATTATTGGTGGTTCACTGTAAGAATGCACACGTGTATTCCTAACACCACCAGGAAGTACTACCGGTAATTATTTTGATATGTGATCTAAGGCTGTAACTCGATTCCTGCATGTATGTATTTCGTAATATCATGAATATCAGACTCAGCGTAGTAAATCCCCCATCACAGACACCGTCCCTCACACACACACACCCTCGCAGGAATAGGATTTTCTTTTGAATTTTGATATTAAAAAATTTCTAGCTACCCCCCCCCTTTCAAAAAACGATGCTACGTCCCTGCGATAAAAGTACAGAAAATCACTTTTGGTGCGTATTGTCCCTCCACAAATTTCATGTACAATAAAGTGCAATTTAACAAATCAGCAGTTACTAACGTAAAAGCATACTACTGAAAATAAAAAATATCTTTTGATTGCCGATTGATAGGAGAAGGAAGAGAAATGCTGCTTATTAACAAATCAGTAGAAATTTAAGATTAAAATTACCTTAAAAAACATAATTTTAAATATCTTGTCAAAAGTTATTCCTCCAATCCACTGGCATTAGTCTTGGGAAATGTAAAAACAGAATGATCGAATGTTGTCTAGTCGTATTAAAATTAAATACGAAAAATATATTCTAAGTCCAAATATCAAAATATTTTATTTACGTGACTATAGTTTTTTGTTGCCTTGCTCTTCCAATAAAAGAAAAGTTTTGTGCTTCCTGATGCTTCTCTGATCCGCGTGATTTGACCTTGTCGTAATGAGTTTTGATCAAAATGCCACATCAAATGATCAATTTTTATCTCCAGGGCACTCTTACCTTGGTTAATTTCATATTTTATTATAAAGATATGAGACAACAATTTTACACATCAAACCAGTGATCTTGTCTATGTCCATATGACCATTGCGCCTCTAGTTCTATGATTAGTATTATCTTTAAATGTTTTCTATATCAAAATTATGGATATTTCTCAAACCAAATTGCTGCATTTCATTTCCTGAAACCTGCATAGCATTTCAGACATTTTTTTTCATTTCCGACATTTTTTCTTTTCATTTCCGACATATTGGTTTTTTTTTCAATTTCGGAATTTACCTGTCCGGCAACTTAATGTTTGCCAAGTAAGTGAAAATGGAATGAAAAAAAATTATAACTCGTATTTATTGTAAACTACGTGATAGAAAAATGTAAAACTCAATCTTCTATTTTTCAGTGAGAGGGCTAAAATAGGCTGCGCCTGCTGTTCAATCCTATTCACAATAACACCAGTGAATAAAATATTGTTTAAATTAAATTAATCTTCTATTTAGGTTCCCGTTCTTTAAAATATTCTTCTACCGATAAAGTATCCCCTCTACGATGACTAATTTTTTTTTTTTACCTCGACTTGGTTCTGTATGTCTGTATGATACAAACAAACAAAATATGCCAGAATTGATATACAATAAATTGACTAATTTTGGTCGAAGGCGTGGCAGAATAAACCCCAGAGTCCTATAAAAAAGAAGTTGAGACTAATTAGATATACATAACCTGTTAAAAAAAAATAAAATGTTTTTTTTTTTTTTTTGGTTGCATTTCATTTCCGGAACTTTTTTAAACTTTCAACTTTTCATTTCCGGCCATTTTTAGCCCCCCCCCCCCAAAACATTTTAAAGTTTTCATCTTCGACATCTTTAAGGTATTGCTTTTCGGTAATGAAAGTAGGATTGAATAATTCACTGATGAAAATTTTTAAAGAATAAATTATAGTATATCATATTCTTGGACATAAGTTCGGTACAGTCGTTGACAATTTTATGAATACTGAATGTTATTCTTACAAATGCATGCTCATTTAGACTTGGTGCTTCATGACAGATCTATATTTACAACAGATTTTTTATTTGTTTTTAATCTGTTAATATTTTGAGAAAATTATTTTGAAATACAGAAATAAATTAATTTTAAAATTTGATTTCCTCCTACTTTATTAACATTAAGTTGCTCAAGAGGTACCTTGCAAAAATTTCGGAAATGAAAAGTGAAATAAATATATATCAGAAATGAAAAGAAAAATTGTCGAAAATGAAAAGAAAAATTGTCGGAAATGCTATATTCAGATTTCCAGAAATAAAAAGTCATTTTTTTCGGATATTTTTCGGAAATACATGTAGTTATATGGAAGTTATGTCTTTGAAGAAATAAGACATTTTGATAGGACAATTTTAAATAGTTTTAGGACAAATTAAGTTAGCTTTCGTTCAGACAAAAAAAAAAATACGTTTTTCTTGAGACAATTTGATTTTTGATTGAAATGAGCTTTATTTTTCTGCGCAAAGTAACCATGATTGCTCTGATAATCGATCAAGGATGCGTTGTAGAATATCAAGAATGTTACAATAAATCATACGAATTAATGCACACTGGTGATAAAACTATGATTTTAATTAAAAATTATATCATACATGTGGTCAATGTGGTTTTTACCCCTCTCTATTCTTACCCGCTGTTGCAGTTTCATAGAAGTTTTGTGGCAGGTTAAGGATACAATACGCAAGTTTCGAGATTGCACTTCTCCTACGATAGAAGCGCGAAAAGTATCCATTTCAGCATGGAGGTGGGACAGGTTGTTTCTCTATACAAGCGTGCATAAATAAATGAACGATATTTATTGTTAAAATTTACGAATACGTAATATCGCGAGTACCTCGCAGTTGTCTTAACTTACCGCCGCTCTTTTGCGGGAGAGTCGAGAAAGCTCTAGATTTGGGGGACACATCGATCATTTTAATGCCGAAGGTGCAATGTATTGCCAAGAATTGGATTCCAAATACAGGTGTAGTAGATTGTCAACTAAGGAAAGTTTAGAATATTGAATGGCTTTAAAATGTGACGATTATCAATAAAAATTTAATGAGAAAAGCCCGCTGAGTTAAAAATATCGTTAAAAATGTCACATTTTGGGATTAGCTGGTCTCAAAAATTAATTAAGCTTGTTCAGCGACTTTTAAGCAAGGTATTCCAAAAGGATTTTTTTACTTATCTATCCTTATTTATAAACTCTACAATAACCGATCTTGCATTGTATTCAATAGCACATTTGACCCCATCCAACAGACGTTTCCTACCTCCATTGCGAAAGAGTTCCGCTAAGTTGAGTAATCGCGATATAAAGTATTGTTATAGAAAGATAATAATGTTGAGCAGTGATGCATTTGATGATTTTATCAAGCTCAACTATGCATATTATTCACAAATCTACTCTTACTAATACTTATAGGTACTTGAAAACGAGAGAAACGTCATATCTTTATAAAAAGTACATGTACATGTTACTGATTTTCTTCATTGTACAATCATTTCCTTTAAAAGTTTGTGGGTTTCTTGAAGTTATAATAAGGAATCATTTAGATTCCGACGTGTAATGATCAGATGCAGTTGTATCGTACTTATAAGAGGTCCATATGTGTTTCCTCGTCTGAAAATTGTATTTTTTCTTAAAATCTTACCATCTACGGGATTCGTCTTATTTATGTCTAAAAAGGGATAATTTACAAAATACATGTCAGTTAATAATACGCGTCGTGGTGAAACCGGGAAGATGAATTTCGCTGGATGTCAGTCAGGCGCGGATCCATAAATTTTTTCCAGGGGGGGGGGGGGGGTCCACCTCAGTCAAAACAAAAACCTATTTCGTGGGGGTGGGGGATGTAGTGGTGACTTTTGTTGTTGCCTCAAATCTTTCACCTTACATACCCATTTCAAATATATTACCAGAGGGGTCTGCGTTTTCCAAGGGGGGTGCATGGTAACTTTTTTCTTGTTTTAGTATATACATTTTTTTAACCTGATAAATTCCAGGGGGGTCCTGACCCCGCCGACCCCCCCACTATAGATCCGCGCATGTCAGTTGAGTGTGTTACACACTTGAACTTACACCTGACCATAAGAATGTTTCAAATCGACTTTCATGCTAATTTGATGAGGGTTTCGTGCGTACTGCATGCTCAGAGAACGAACGTGTAAATGGGTTGAACAGATGAATATAAACCAAAGTTGTGGAAATTAAAAATCATTAAAAATATTATTTGTGAATTCAATATAATTTAAAAACATAACACTTTACGAAAAGAATGCTTTCCGTATGGACGTGAAATACGCTCGTGTTTCTGCTGTCAATTCTCTGATCTAAAACAAAATTTTAAGTCAATTATACTCAGGATATACTTTCACTTAGATCCTGCACTAAAACTTTGATTAAATACAGCTCAAATTTTATTCGACATATTTAACACGAATTCAGTTCAGTTCAGTTCAGCTATTTCAATTGGTCTGAGATTAAATTACTCATTTGGAATTCCATTCAAAGTTTTAATACGAAAAATTGAATAAAGTATTTTACAAATATAAATTTCTAGAAACACCATTAATTCATATGAAATAGGCCTTTAATTGTCACCAAAAATGTTCTTCTAAGTAAAATATGTTATGACATATAATCGAGCAAAAACGCAGTTTCTTGATATCGGTCGCGCAAGATGAACTATACTGCTGTATATGCAGCAGTTTCAGAGGTAAAACTGTAGATGGACATGTCATCCATCGTCGCAAACCACGGCCAAAATATACGATCCTCTCCCATATGCGGACTCCGGACCGTTGCTTGAGACGATGCATGTCATCAGTCTCCAAAACATTCCTAGAGATGCGGAGAAGAAAATATTGCTGCAGAGGGCTAGATTAATTCGTAAAACAAAAAATCTTATATTTGTTCTGCACATTTTGTAAACAATGACTATCCGTCTGCAGAACATCCACTACCGAAAATGAAATTTAGCTTTTATTTAAAACCCCCCCCCCCCCCCCCCCCCCAAAAAAAAATAGGCCTATTCGAATATGTATCAGCATTTTATCAGTAATCTGGTTCGATTTTTCTTTTGTAAGAAGGGGGGATCACACAACGCCTTATTATACTAGTATACAGACTAATACAAATCCAGAAAGATTCTTTGACTGAGCAATTCAAAAAATTACGAAATAGTTAGATTTCTTTTTATTCACAAACACAATTACAGTTTGTCGTATGACAGAGGCATTACACCATGAACATACATTTTCTTTATAGCGCATGCGTATTAGACACAGTAAAGGAGTTTCCTTCAGGGGAAATAACTCACCTTTTTGAAATGGAGAATAGAAGTCTTGTACAGGATATAGATATTGCATATTATGGATATTGCATCTTATGTCGGTATGAATAAAGATTATCTTTGCAAAGGCTTAAAAACATTTAATATATCCATTAAATCCTCTTTTAAATGTATATTCAGATTTTAGAAATTTGCGGATGAAAGTGCCATGTGAACATGTTTGGATTTTACAAGAAATTCGAACTCACGCGACATGAAAAATAAGATGACCCTTGCGGCTGACAAAGCTCACAACATATGTCGTGGTCTAAGCTTGTTTAGACCCAGCTGATGAGCACCAACAAAATTTACCCTAGATGCGGGTGATTTAATGGGGATATTTAAAAATGTTTAAAAATTGGGGACAAAAATAAAAAAAATGTATAGGCCCCTATAAGGTAGAAGGTTTTGTAAGAAATTTAGAGATGTAAGCGTAATTGCTTTTTTCATGTTCCTTATGCTTTCGATAAAAATAAAAACGAAATTCAAGCAAGGAAAGGCGGGTGAATCATGAAAATTCCGCAAACGTTTGTAGACCTCTAGTTCTTCCCTTAAATCATTAACATATCGGAACATTCCAGTAATAATTACATGTATCTCTTTGTTTTCGTTTTACTTTCGTAGCTTTGTCATTTCCAAAATTTTGTAGCATATTTCGAGTTTGATGATGGATATTGAGAGTATACAGAAATCACGATTTTTTAAAAACGAAAATGTCTACCAAAACAAGCTATTGAAAAAATCGTGTGCCATATAAGTACAATTATTTTTTCAAATTTTCTGAAAAAGGGTGATCGTCTTAATGTAAACTATAGGAATACAAAACATTTTGCAAACTGTTGAGCGTAATTTGAAACAAGTTACATCTGTATTTGCAAGCATTTGGTAACAACCAGTGTTTTCGAAAATTTCTGACCGATCCGATCGTCAGAGTACATAAGACAGTGCATTAAAAATTTAATTTCGTTTTGAGCAAATTCAGATTTAAAAAGGTTCGCCGTGATATTTTTTCAGTCTGTATTTATTATGTCGTAATAAAAAATTACAAGATTTGAAATTTTCACATTCATAATACCGTACCCGCTTGAAATGTGGGAGGGTATACATGTATAGTGAACATAATGTCCGTCTATCTGTTCGTCCATTCGTCTGTTACGTGTAAAGGAACCCATCTCTTATCCGCAACTCTTTTTAAACCACTAATTGAATTTAATGAGACTTTCACTGCATCTGCGTTAGACAGATATTAGCCTTTGAAAGTTTTAGGCATATCTAGGATTTTCACTACAAAAATATTTTGAAATATACATAGGTACGCACCTTTAAAACACTGAAAATCTTATTGCCCTACGTATGTACGAATATGTGCCTTTCATGAGTGCTTAAAGAAGAGTTTGTGTTTTATTATGAACCCAGGGTGTATATATTGGAGGGGGGATTCTGTCGACAAGTCAAAGATGAGAGAATTATTTCAGATTTCATATATCCAATACACATAACACAAAAACTCAGTAAATTTAAAAAAAAAGTTGTACATGTACTCCTTATGTACTCAAAAAAACAAACATTTTCATCTCAACATTAAAGTAGAATTTAAAATAATAAGTAGTTCAGTATATTAAAAAAAAAAACAAAGAGCGAGGTGAGTACTAAATATACGTGTATATGTACTCATGGTGGTTAAATCAACGTAAGTATTGACCAAAGATACATGTAATCAAGTTACGTTTTTCCCCCAAAACTGCAGTATGATTTTTTTTATAAACTCAGTAAGCACGTTTGTTTTGAAAGTCCTACATGTAGCTAAACGCAGAGAAGGAAGCAAGAAATAAATCGGAATTTTCTTTTGGCGTGATGTAAAAAAAATATCTTTGAAAGAACTATCAAAAGCAATTCATACTGAGTGTATCAGATAGAAAGCTCTCGATCTATTTTAGGCTAAATGGAGGTAAAAATTTAAAATATGGGGAATGATGAAATAAAATTTCACATCTTAGTGTATCAATCGGAAAGTTATGGAGCTCCACCTAATTCAATATATCAACTTATAACCAAAGGGCAAAAGACAACTCTTTACAAACACTCTGGTTTCGCAAAATTACTACATGTATTAGTTTTGGGGGGTATAGAAGTCAATTCGTTGACATGTAAAAATACGTGATCGTTAATTTATTTATGTCTCAGCAATCGAAGATTCGGAGATATATACAGCAGTTTTGCCCCGTCCGCCTGTCTGTCTGTTTGTATATATAGCTTTCTGTTTCCTTATTTTGTCCATAGAAAACTTATGCCCAAAACTTTTGATTGGCTGGAACTTTGGCTTTCATATTTAATACATTTGCATTTCTTGCAGTGGCGTAGCATCGTTTTTGAAAGTGGGGGGCACCCAGAGAAAAAAAATTTTAACTTACCTGAAAAAGTTGACAAGCACAAAAAAAGGAAAAGGTTGCCGAAAGTCGAAAATCCTGATTCGTTGGGGGGGGGGGGGGGGCAACCAGGCTTTCAATTAACATTTCTTATAATACAAGTAAGGTTGCTACGCCCCTGTCTTGTGACAAGGCCTTTCTTTCGTTAACCATGTATAAAGACATTCATTTTTTGTGTGACATGGTACCAAAATATTTAAACTCCTGACCTTGGACTTTGACCCAATTTACAAATAACATCTGCATCACTAAACTTTAACCTTGTCCATTATTATTGAACAGCTCGTATCAAGCCTCAGTACTTCACATATGTATTCTTTGTGATAAGATCTTTTACGGATTTAAATATTTTTTATCTTTATCTTTGAGTTTGAGCTTCTTCTAAAAACCTTTAATCGTGCTAGATGTAACTGTTGAACAATTAGTACAGGAATCTTTATACTTCACAATACATTCAATGCGACAAGGCTTCATTTGGATGCCAACAGTTTTTACCTATTGAGCTTGACCTTGAACTTTGACCTACTTTTAAAAAACTTTAATCTTGATTGTAAAATTGATGATTTGTGCTAGGGCTTTTTAAATATTTCACGTGTGTTTTCCTTTTGACAAACTCTTCCCCTGGGTACCTTAAATTTGACCATTTGACGTACGTTAACTTGCATTTGAGTAACTTCAACCTTCGACAAAAGTTGGCGAAGGGGGACATAAGTGTTTGAGAAATCTTGTTTCTGTATGATTTCTCAAAAAGTACAATTTTTAAAGCATCATAACAAGGTGTCTTATTGTATATACAAATAGTTCCTGTTTGAATTTAAAAATAACGGTACATTTTTTACGTAGATGGGTTAGCAAATTTTGTGAAATATTATATACTTATACTGTACAACTGATTGGTTCTTTGTAATAAACAATACAATACAATCATTGTTTTAAAATTAGACCTAATCAAGAATATTGATATCAAGACTACAGGAGTGGAATCGAGGCAGTGTCAGATCCATGTATTTCTTTCCTGATTAAAAATATTTTAAGAGCTGATAAACATGATTATCGTAAATAAGAGACCATTACGTTTCTTTTCAATATTGAGTTCAATCATACACCTAAGCTTAAGGTTGGTAATTCATTTTTATTGACAACATTAATTGTTTAAATAGCTAGAAAGTGTCGTAAAGGAAACAACATTCTGTTGTATATATGAGGTTTTAAAATGGGTCCAAATCACCGCGTTTAAAACTTCATTTGCTGAAATACATCATGTATCATTTTAGCATGATTAAATACAGATCTTAGAGGTTCTACTTTTAACATTTTTAATAATTTTAAAAGATCAGAAATTTTGGAATAGATATTTTCCCCCATTTGTAGAAACAAGTGTTGCACCGCGTATATGCTCAATTAAACAGATTTTCAATGTGTGCGTTTTATGTTTTAGTTGATTTGGAGAATGGGATTAAAATCTGTCTATAAACGATCAATTTGTGTTGATGCTTTACGTAACACAATATCTACAAGCACATTATTACTGAGGAAATTAATATGCATGGAACATGTTGGAAAAAAAGAACAAAAATTTAGAATTTCTCAACAGTGCTAAAATCGCATGGTGTAGATTACATTGTAAGTAGTCCTACATGTAACATGTGTTTTTCCTTCATTCATATATGAACTTCTAGTGTATGATAATTTTTCAAATAATTGTTTGGTCACTTAATTTTAAAACCAATCCCCTTCCCTCTGAAATCCCTTACTTTTGTCTATAATAATAACACAGCTGAAATTTATAGGAATACGTGCAAATGCAAAAGGCGCGCCCTGCATTTTTTAATCTTGATTCATATTTTTTTTTTTTTAAAATTCATTCTTTGCATCATATTTTTTAGAGTCATTCTATGACACAAGAAATAAAGAATTCGTGAATTTAATTGATAAGCAGCATCAAATTATAATAAAATGTGTGTATGGTTCAAAGTTTTCAGTTTCAAAGCAAAAAATTCTAATTTATTCATAGGCGTCGAAACCGGGGAGGAGGGTTGCAGAGGGTGTCTTTACCCCCTTTTCCCAAATATACACATGATATAAGCATTGATAATTGGACTTAACCCCCAAAACATTTTTGTTATTACATTTTCCAGTCCTTCCGTCGCTTATGTCATTCATTTCTTTTACTCCGCTCCAAGTTACTCTCACAAGGTCCTAGCAAGGTCATTGTGTTCTTTCTTCACATGAATAGACAAAAGCGTTTGACAAAATTGACTTAACTGGCAGAATTTCGGTAATTTATTGCAGGCAATGTTAATTTCTGAACTGGCTGCAGCTCTTTACTTTGTAATTAAGGCCAGACTACCAATTACCCTACTTTACAAGGTGTGACCGATCCTGACACTCCTACGTGAAAATGACACCTGCATCACATTAGATAGGGGTTAGCAAATTATACAATGTACAGTGTACGTTGTAACAATAAAGCTGGCTATACTTATAAATAAAACATCAACATTTCATGGGTGTCAAATTTACAATTTGATTAAGATTTTGACCATGCTTGTCATCAGTGTATATAAAATTGTATTATATAGTATTAAAGTAAATTACAGAAAAACCCTCAACCTGTCGTATTCTACTCTGATTTTTTTTTATTTTTATAAGGACGTGTATTTACGGCACCTGGGTTATTTTAATTAATAATCATAATTTTTACCACTTTGCTTCTCATATTTCCTGAAAAGTTGCATTTTATGTAAGTATACATGAAATATGAGATATGTTATTTGTTATTGTTAATTATTTTTCTTTTCCTTACTAGACTTATCAAGCGTGAAGGAGTTTACAAATATTACTATTTCTATCAATAAACATGTATCTAATTATATAAGGATGACGATTAATGTTCGGATCCCCCGGAATTTCAAGGTTTTTCAATGTATATACTTAAGGAAGTTAACCAAGTAAAATCATGAAAATATGAATAACCTTGGACCTCCCCTAGAAAACGGGGACCCCTCGGACTCCTCCTTGAAAACAAGGATCTATTTTAAGTTGATATAAAAATTTCTATAGGTATGATGTTTCAAATGTAATCGAGTACCCCCTCCCCGAAATAGGTTTTGCATGTTTGCCCCCCCCCCCCCTTTTTTATATAAAATTTCTGGATCCGCGCCTGCATTTGTATTTAAATACTTAACTTATATCGAAGCTTGCACGAATATTATTTTTACAAATTTAACTAGATGAATCCTAATTTAGAAAAAAACCAGTCATCTGTGTTTACAAATAATTGTTGTACTTAATCTATTATGTTTTTATCCAAAAAATTTTTTTATTTAAATTATAGTTTTTAATAAATATTCTTTATTAATTTTTTACATTATACATGTAAAAAAAAAAATCAAAGATTTTGTAGATCAATGTGCCAGTGATATTTTTATTTATTCTCTTGAATATATCTGTCTAAATGCTCAACAGCACTGCCATGTCGGGGTTTCGGGGAGATCATTTATCTTTCTAATGAACATGATGAACCCCATCGGTAATTTCGTTTATCATGTGTTCATTCCACTGTTGGCTGCAACCGGAAGAGGAATTATTTTTAAAAACCTACAAAATATAGATGAAAAGTTCGGACATTTGCCCGATTCAGCATATTGGAAATATTTTGAACGAAATGTGAAGCCAGGATGGTTTATAAACCACACACTGTGAGTATATTCTTTATTGCGAACATATTATATACAATTATGCTCCACTTTTTACGGATGGCGTTTTACAACCACTGTTTGTCAATCGTCGTAAACATTTATCGTAATATTCTTGAACCCTACTCTCAGCAGCATTTATCTGTTTAACAATTGCAAATTATGAGAGCAATTTAAAATTTTAATGCACTCTTCATGATCTTCTTAAAAGAATCGCATTAAAAAAACATGTTTTTATCTTCAGATAGGGTAAGGAAGGGAAGCTTCTACAAAAAAAAAAATCCTGTAAATTTCTGGACCATAAAATGCTAAGACAATAGATCTTATGGACAGAGTCTATATTTTTATTTATAATAAAGTACGCTGATTCTACCAAAAGTTTAAATATCATAACAGCAAAACTAGAGTATACTAGAATTGAGTTTATTTTTTCTGTTTAGATATATTTTTATTTTTTCCTCGACATCAAAATCTGTTTATCTAGCATACAAACACATTGAGTACATTACGAAGAGATCGACCTGTAAAAAATGTAACTTTCAAGATCCCAGGATCAGATGCTAGGATAAAGTTTGATAAGTTTTGTACTGAAAACAATTTTTATGAGCACCAGACAAGTCAACTTTTAGTGTAAGTAATAATGATAAGCCGTCCCAATATATGTGCAATATAAGAAGGAATGGGGGGGGGATTATCAAAGAAAAGATCTAATTCACTGTAGCTTATAGACATTTCCTACTGCTATTTCAAGATATAATCAGTGAAACGTGTTGTCCCAGGATCACATCATTCCTTATTTTCTCCGGTAATATGTTTCCATTTTTTTACAGATAGATTTTTGACTCTTGCCTTTAGAGCGGTGTAAAGGCGATTTAGGGAATATTACTCCGTATATACTTTTTTGAACATGTTGAATACGAGTAAATATAGCCGTCCAGGGGAAATTTTCACTAAGATTTTTTTAGAGCTGTACATCCATGTAGCCGTCCAGAGGAATATGAGGCAATACAAACACTGAATCAAATTTTCAAAGTTATCTGACATTGTCAAAAAATAATTATAATTTACTCTCTACCGTCTTCTTCGATTAAGTATTTGTTTAAAATATGCAGGTTTTCATTAGGTATCCGTATTTGCGTCATATTCTATAAATAATGGTTGTACTATTATGTCACGTAGCAACGGGGGGGGGGGGCGGGTAGGGGGGACTGTCCCCTTTGTTCCCAACATTACTTTTAATTCTGGAAATGTTCACTGAAAGGCTGCCCCCCCCCCCCCCACACACTTTAAAAGTTGCCCCCACCCCCCATGAAATAGGATTTTCGTGTTTGCTTGACAACTTTTTCAAGTTATTTTTTTTTCTCTGGCTGCCCCCTTTCAAAAATGATGCTTCGTGGCTGCTATTAGGCTAACACAAATGATGGAAATATCATTGAAGCCTGGAGGACCGGGCTGCTTTATACATATAAGTTTAAGTGTTGGTGTATGGGGATTGGCCAATGGGGTGGGAGTAATTATTTAGAATTAATGGTTTTCTAAATATTGAAAAGATTGTTCATCAGAATGTTCTTTCCGTTCATAAATTAGGAGATATACATAATATACATCGAATTTTACTTATCGCATAAAAAACGGTAATATTTTATATTCTAAAATTGAAAAATAATACATTTTTGAATATAGGTGATGCATGTGTCTTACTTCAATTTACATTTTATGCAGCCATCATTTACTTCAGGAATTGATCAAGTTTAAAATGGTATCGTTTTTGATTTATTTTTATCCGACTACAAGTTTTCAAAATATTCGCGACTATCGTCTCCATCAGTTACACTGTATAGACGCATGACTTTTCGCACATATCGAAGCGGTTTTTTGATCAAGACTCATTTTCATTCCTACCTATATATTTCCCGGGCGACAATTGATGGTTACATTGAATGTTTTCTTATTAAGGTCTTGATGTACGCTTTGATGCAAAACCCCGCTGAGGACACATAATCGCTTGACCATAATTGATCTTACTGCATCAGTGTTTATTTACTTCTGTTGTCATATAAAACCCCGAAACGATACATGTGACAAGTAACAGCTTTTCAAAAAGCTTGCCTGACTTAATCAATCAATATCTGTAAGAGAAGTGATAAACCTTTTTAACAATACTTTTTTGTGTTTGAAATATGTCTTTTTATTTGAGAACCTTGTAAAAATATTTAATTATTTAACTTGTAAAAGAACGATGCCTTTGCTGCATTTTGAAGAGTTAACAGAATGGTTAATGTATGTGGGTTCTCTGTCAATCGCAACTCCTCGGTCCCACTCCTCGGGCCTTATCTAGGGAAAAAGACCACATACCAAATGTATTGTTAATTTATACGTCATGATACCCCCCCTTTCACAAACTTTGAAATAAAAGCATGGATGATGTATATAGACCTATTTTTTGTGGAATATGGAGTTAACTTTATTCAATGTAATGATTTTATCTAAATATACTATAGAAGGGGCTTCTAACTCCGTTTTTACTGTGAACAGGAAATGTATAAATTTTTAACATCCGATGATGTCAATACATTCGAGTTTGTTTTTCGACCTCTGACGAAAAGACCCGAGTTGATGCGATTGACTTTTCTGCAAGTAGATTGATCTACCCCAGTAACCCCTGGATCTAAATTTAAAGCTACACCTATTCTGAAATCTGTTGTCAAATCATTCATTGTGAACATTTTATAGAATGGATATAATTAAATACATATGCTGTAGGAAAGTATTTTCTCTAATGAAGTAAACAGTAGTAGTTTGTTATCATTGATCTTTTTTTTCTGAAAGGTGGGTACTATAATTTTTTGAGAACGAAATAGGTAAAACCAACATTTAGGCCTTTGTGGAAAAGAAGTCTAAGATTTCGCACAGGTAATTTCTTTCGTCAAATCGTCTGGATTCTGGTTGAACTGCGTCAATCGTTTGTGGTGAATGGACTAGTCCATTAAAATATGGAATAAACCAACAGAGGGGAAACAAATTAGAGAAACCATTTCTTTTGTTTTGCATGTCCATATTCTGATACATACGATTCACATGTTGGAATAAGATAAAATTTGTAGACAGAATTTCTTAATCATAAGAAGATGGTGGTTACAATAACAAACTTAATTTAATTCCATGGAAGTTAGCACCCCCATTCATACAATAGAACAATCCATGAAAAGGCGCGAAGATCGCTTACTCGTGACATTTGGCGCGAAAAGAGCGATTCACCCCTTTTGTAGAATATAAATGAACTGATCCAGTAGTATAGAAATGCAGAAAAAAAGATACACGGACACGTTGAAACGGTAAATCACATGGAATAATCTGTTTCATATAAACAGAGTAAACAAAGTAAATACTGCATTATTTTGCATCAGTAAAATCATTGTTTCCCTGAAAAAAGTTTCTTTTAACATGCAGGTAAAAGATTTCCAATGTAAATCAGCTTGCACAAAATCTAGCTCTCTGGGTATGATCTATTAGTTTCGGATCCAGCAATTATCAATCCTTATACAGCCTGACGCCGTGACGTCAGGCAATAAATATTCTATGCTGTTTAATTCTATCTGCATTTTATTTAATTTTTTAAAAAAACTTTTTATTATACCTCTACTGATTTTTCACTATAAAAAAGTAAATCGATATATTTTGCTGATTTCCTGAAAATCACCGTGAATAAACCGATTCCCTGCAATACAAACTGATTCCCTGCAAAAAAGTATGGGTTTTTTTTGGATGAACTGATACACACCTATTCGGAACACAGCATTTTTCTTTCAACATACGACAAACTTAGAAATGTTCTGAATAAACTCATGAATGTTCATTAATGAATCGAAATGCATCGCGAGTCAACTGGTCCCATATCAATCAAAAAGAACTAGTTTACTGGTAGCAAACGACAACAGAACAGGACGGGGGAATATTACTCCGTCTTTAAGGTTTGCACTTAAGATCTTCATGGCCGTCCGGAGGAATATTACTCCGTCTTTAATTTTTTTTGCATTTTAGATCTCTTCGTGACCGTCCGGGGGAATATTACTCCATCTTTTAGTTTTGCATTTTAGATGATCTGTACATTGGCGGTTCGGGGGAATATTACTCCTCTTAAAAGTTTTTGCCTTTTAAATTTGTACACAGCGGGTTAGGGGAACATAACTCTTTAGATAAGCTTTTTAAGAGCTGTATATAGCATTTCAGGAGAAATTATTTCTTAGATAATTTTTTACCATTTTAGATCGTCGCATAGCTCTCCAGAGGGATATTACTCCGTTGATAGAATTTGATTTGTTAGTGCAGAGTAAAGCTGTCCAAGAGAATATTACTCCGTAGATGTGATGGTGGATGCCCAGAGGAATATTACTCCGTAGATGTGTTTGCAGACGTCCAGAGGAAATGTTACTCCGTAGATGTGTCTGCAGACGTCCATAGGAATATTACTCCGTAGATGTGTCTGTGTACGCCCAGAGGAATATTACTACGTAGATGTGTTTGCAGACATCCAGTGGAATGTTACTCCGTAGATGCGTTTGCAGACGGCCATAAGAATATTACTACGTAAATGTGTTTGTGAACGCCAAGAGGAATATCACTCCGTAGATATTAACAGACGTTTATATTACTCTGTAGTTTAGATATCGCTTCAATAGAACTTTGCATACTTAGCGTTCTGGAGGATTGTTACTCTGTCGAAAAACTTTCGTCGTAGTATAGCATTACATAGAGGAATATTACTCTGTGGCTTAGACTTAGTCCTAATAGAACTGTGTAATATAAGCCTTCTGGGGGAATATTACTCCATAGATAAGTGTTTGTCGTAGCAGAACTGTACATAGAAAACTTTTACTCCGTAGTTCATATTTTGTCTTAACAGACTTTACTCCGTAGTTAGATTTTGGCTCAATAGAGCTGTGCATACATAGGTATAGCCTTCTGGAGGAATATTACTCCGTAATACAGATATTGCTTCAATATAACTTTGCATACTTAGCGTTCTGGAGGAATATTACTCTGTAGATAAGTTTCGTCGTAGTAGAGCTGCACATAGAGGAATATTACTACATAGTTAAGATTTTCTCTTATAATCATCGTACAAAATCTTCTAGAGGAATATTACCCTGTAAATGAGATTTTGTCTTACTTGAACCTTACAACATTCTTGTTTTAGTTTAGATTTGTAAATATCTTTAGAAGAATATTACTCTGTAGTGAATTTTCAGACTTCAGAAGCTTTGCATTAAATGGTCTTCTGGAGGATTGTTACTCCGGAGGTAAGGGGTGAAGTTTTTGTCACACTCGTACATGTGCGTATATTTACAGAGGAATGTTACTCCATACTTTAGTGTTTTGTTGAAAGACTGTTCTAAATATGAATAAATTTTTTAAGAAGATATCTCTGATTTGTTTCTTCTTATTCGTATTACAGAGGTTGTATTAAATCATATCAAACTCTGAATTGAAACCCGGAAAAGGTACGGTGAAGCACAGTACCTTTTTATTTTGCTGTACGCAATTCAAAACATTCATATAAAAATTCACACAGCCTTCTAGAATGAACTGCATTGTCAGGATTACATAATACTTTACAATGATTTTCTTTCAATGTGTTATCGTTTAAATTACAGATGTTCAAAGAACTTCTTCGCAAATCTATATATAAGGGACAGTCATATATGAAATGTATTTCACTTTCTACAACAGTTTTACAATATTGACAAAAACGCGATTCTTTTGGGATACAAGGCTTTGAATATCTGCCTACTTCAATATCAATAATATAGACTATTTTATTGGTGTTTTCACGAAGAACAAACTTTTTGTCTTTTAAGGCAGAAATGAATGTAAACATTATCATTTTTTTTTTTGAAGAACTTAAGGCCTACCTGAAGCATCCTGAAATTTTTAAATATACACACATGTCTCTTTCACGTTACTTCGTGAATTCAGGACAAGGTAGAATTAATTTAAGAACAGGGGTATTAATAATTAATAAGCATCTATGTGCAACCCCCCCCCCCACTCCCCACCCCCATTTTGTTTGTCAAATGTAAATTTCGAAAGGCTTATTTTATTCTTCTAATATTTTTAAAATTACGGATTTCTACATCCCCTTCTCTCTTTACAAATGATGTGCGATATGTTAGTAAATAAAATATTATCTTTAGTACTAAGTACTCGTTCTTTCCAGAATTATCGTTCCAATATCTCTGGTAAGAGATTGTCTGATATTTTTTTCTTGTTCTTGCTATTTCTGTTTTTTTTTTTTTAAATATATTTTGTTTTCTGATCTGCATTTCTACAATACGTCTTAAAAACACACCCATCTTTTTAATGACTTTAACATCATCTAAAAAGTCACAATGATTCGAAATATATACCGTACGACTCGTCGAAACCCGATTATTTGACCTACATTCTGTGTTTACTTTTGGCAGCTCGATAAATTGCGCAGTTAACAAAGCAACAGACGCAAAGAAACCTGCGACGTTTCTACATCAGAATCAAACAACAAATTAGACTAAACTAGGCAGAAAGTTACAGAACGTGTTCTTTCATCTGTGTGTCATCGTAAGTATATCAAAATGCTTGTTAGAGACCAGGGTCTATTCTCAAATGTTTTAGTAATCTGTGAATAAAATGTACGCGCCATTTTGATGTAACGAGACTGGAGGGGCGTGGGGTAAAGTCATGAGTAGTAGGTGAAAGCACCAGCAAAGACGAAACGACACCGGCATACCATTTTATAGCTACAAATAAAAATTATTTAAATCGTCCATTCTGTTGTTTCTTTGAAATAAACCACAGTGCAAGGCAGTGTTTTCAGGTCAGAACAATATCTTGATTTGGCTATGTAGCTTGATTAAGCAATATTGCCTTATTAAATATTCCGAAAAATTTTATCACACTATGTGTTATTTTCTCAGCGTGTTCAAAAGGTGTACTTAATTACACTCAGTAATTTAAATTGTGTCTTTTTGAGAGACTGTGTATTCGACATTCTAAATCTTCAGCAACTGATACAGTTACTTCTTTATATGAAATTAAGTAGTGTACAGTTTCTCGCACAATAGAAATTCATCTTTTGTTTAATAATATTGAAAAGCTGCAGTTGCAAGGAATATCTTCAATTTTGGTTGTTGTATTGATAGCCCATAGTGCATATATTAAAATACTTGTTAATTTTTTTATGTTTCTTGCAAGCAATATTTAAAAAAAAACACTGCATATATATTTATTTTATATGAAGCTAAATCAAGCTATAAAGGTATACAGATTGTTTTGGACCTGGTTATGAAACAAGTCACTTCTGCACTGTTTAAACATCTGTTCATGACGTTGGTTATGAATTATTTTTAATGATTGCACAGCACACAAGTTTTGTTACAAATGTGTGTGTTTTAAGCGATTTGTTTCTTTAACTAAAGAAATTGAACGTTTCTATGGCTATATAAATTATAAAACAGCGGCCTTGTATGAATGATCTAGAATATTACAATTCACAGGTTAGCTTGGACTTTCAGTAAGGCGTTGGATTCTCTGTGCAATGTAATTAGCTCCTGACAAATGGCAAATAAATTCTCATTAGTTATTAAGAAATTAATGTGAGATCTTTTAATTAGCTATTTGCTTCACCAGTTTACATTCATCCAAATTTCTTTGCAATGAATATTTTAACAATGGAGGTAAGCCTAATTAGATAATGTTGAGAATGCTATGCCTTACTGAAAGTTCAATCTTAACTGGAAATTGTCTTACTACTATATATAGTAATCATTGATATTCGGGGGGCTATCTTTAGGCATAATTCTTGTGTGGGAGAGGATTAAAGTGGAAAAGGGGAGTTTAATGTTCTGTACCTATATATTAGGCTTGTATACCTTTTTGATGATGGGGAGTTTAAATTGTCAAAATAAAGGCCCAAGTCCTCTTCCCAGGAGAGGAGTATGTAGGGGGAAAAAATTCTCTCCAGAATCACTTCAAGGATAGCTGAAACATATGGGGAAGCATCCTGGGGAAGTATAAATTGTTGAAAAACCCGGAGCTAGGGTTGGGACAAAATAGGGAATCCAAGTTTTACATTGAAGTTTATATTAAAAAAAATTAAGACTACTGGGCCAGAGAAGCAGACTGGGATAGTGAATTTTATTTATTGGTTGAATCATGACTACTGGGAATTTGGAGAAAGGAATCCAAGTATTATTTTAATTATACTGGAAAATTAAAAATATAAATATATTCTCCAGAACCTTTGGGCCAGAATAGTTGAAACTTGTGGGAAGCATTCTATTGTAGTTTAGACACTAAATTGTCCAAATCATGACCCTTGAGGGTAGGGCAGGGCCACAATCAGTTTTACATCGAAGCGCATGCTTATAGGGAAAAACTATAAAAACTCTCCTCCAGAACCACTGGGCCGCAAAAGCTGAAAGTTATTTGGAAGCATTCTGGGATATTAGTGTATATTCTAAATTATTTAAATCCTGACCCCGGGGAAGGGTGAGCCCACAATAGGGAATTAAAGTTTTACATTTAAGTATATAGGGAAAAATATATTTACTTTAGAACCACTGGGCCAGAAAACTTAAACTTAAGGGGGCATCCTTGGGTAGTGTAGACACTATATTTGTCAAATCATGGCCCTTGGGGATAGGGTGAGGCCACAATAAGGAAGTTTCACATAGGAAAATATAGGGAAACTTAAAAAAAATTCTTCTCAAGAACCACTGAGCTAGATAATGGGGTAGGGCGTGGCCAGAATGGCCAACCAATTTTTATCTAATTTTTTTA
>NW_026930789.1:0-42876 GCF_032062105.1 Saccostrea cuccullata
GGAAAAGTAGGCTTTTTTCAACAATGTGATACATGCAGTAGACTAGAGTGGATTATTATACTTTATGGAAAGACATCAAATTACATGCCGTTTGACGGTTTGAAAAAGAAAATCGTGACGTTAGTTGAAAATATCCGGTTAAAATCGCTTATATTTAAATTTGCAAATATCTTTCTTAGTAAACCTATTGAGAAAGAAAATATGTTTCATTCTGTATGAACTTTATTTGTGGATCAGAGGTATTAGCGCGATTTAATTACAGAGCGGTGATAGACTATGCCTGCTACCCAATCCGTTTATGTATTTTTTATACATAATAAAATATGTAAAATATGTAAAATAAATCAAATCACAGAGCAAGATATAAAACATATTTCTGTACAACTTGTTCTGAAAGATTTCTAAGTTAATAACGATAAAAAAATATTGATATTTTTCAATAAAGAGATCTACATAAAATCTTCTTTCGATATAAATAATGTTTTGAATACTATAATTAGCCTTAAACCGCACTCACCATTTTAATTTAAAATCCTTTGGAGATATGTATACTAAAACAGGCGATACCACCACTTTTGACTTCAAATATGTTAAGAAGGCATACAATAGTAAGATTATTCTCAGAACCGCTCATTGTCCTTACATTATAAAGAGACATATCCTGAAATGGATTGCTAAACATGAATGTAAACAATCAAATGGTGGAGCGAGGTCGACCTTCAAGACCAAAAAAATACTAGGGATGTCAACGAATAGTCGACTATTCGACTATCAGTCGAATGAACTGACTATCGAGTAATGAAACGACATTCAAATATTTTATAAATGCAGAAAAAAGAGGTGATAAAGAAATTCTCAACTCAAAATTAATAAAGCGTCATTCCTCAAACCATTATAGTATCCGCTAAGAGCATAAACATAGTCACAGTATATAAATAAATTTCCACATTGTATATATGGACAGTACAGTAATTACATACCGCGATAATTATTTCTCAATTACCGACCTTTTTCTGTTATTGTAGTAAATTATGCAGCGCTATACTGGACTCTGAAAATTATAAATTGGACTTGTACTTATTATAAATTTATTTATTACCCCTAACAATGTCCAAATGCTGTAGGAACACACCAGTGCCGTGAAGTTTTGAAACTTCGATATTTATTAAAACAATAATCCTACATAGCAAGGACATTTTGATGGCCGGGCTGATCTATAATTGAACAAGCAATATTTTACAATATCCCCTGACGTGCATGTGAATACATGTAGTGTGTGTTTAGCCTCCCCCGTACCAATTTATTTTTAATTAGCTTTAAAAAACCCATCGTCTGAAGCCACGGACCGGAGTCCGCATATAGCTCTCTCCTAGGATAGGAGAGGATCGTACATTATGGCCGTAGTTTGTGACGATGCTGATAATTTTCTAAGCTTACTAGAACGAAAGAATGTACAGAACAATTTATGAATACGTGATTTTCTAGAATTCATACATTTTGGAAAATTAAATGCTATTGTAAATCTATTTCATTTCATCTGATCATCTTATTCCTACTTTAGGTTCCTCTGAATATCGGTGTGTAATATGCAGTGTAGGCGTTTGATGTTACTTTTTACATAAATTTACGAAAATGGTCTTTGATTTATAAAAATGCTATCGATGAAATTAAAAAAATGTTCCGAATAGTCGATTTTCGTTCGAATAATGCAATCGAATATTCGACTGAGGAAAATTAATATTTTGACATCCCTAAAAAAACCTCTAGGTCATTGCGCGTCACAACTTGGCAATACGGCGAACCCTTCACCAATAAATGCAGATTTACATGGAATTTATTCGTTTCAAATGTAAATATAAGTAATAAATAATAATATTAAAAGTTTTTGAATTACACTTAGTTGGTGCTTGATTAAATCTACTGATAAGCCCTTCGGTCTTCACGGGATTTGTTAACTTAATTACAATTTAGTTTATTTTCCAGATAACTTTTTATTTCTTAAATATTCAAATCCTGACAGTTAACTCTAATTTTGTGTATTTATATGAAGATTCTTAAAAGTTAAAGTTATCGCGTTTATCAAATATCTTGGTTGTTAGATTACCATCAACGTCTTTTTCAAGTAAATCATCCAAGTATGAAACAGATGTGTCAGACTTTGTGGTATCTTTTATCTTAAGCTCACCAGAATATGTCGTATCGAAGTAGGAATGGACATGACCATTGTTAATTGACAATATGTCGTCGATATATCTAAATATCGAGTTGAAGGCCACAGAAAGTGTTTTCTTCTTTTCACGCAAAAGATTTTGCACAAATTCTACTTCGTATGAATATAAAAATAGGTTTGCTAATATCGGATCGATTGATTAATTTCAGGGTTTTGGATATTCAACAATTTAACTGATTAAAACTAATTGGTAAGACTCTAGTGGACTGTCCAATTATACACATGGGCCTTACAATCTAAATAAAAATACCGGTCTTGTAGAATAGGCTTTCCCTCTTTAATCTACCCGTGGAAAACTGGCTCTAGAGTAAGATCCCCCGGAAAACTGGCTCTAAAGTAGGACCCTCCCCCCACCCGGAAAACTGGCTCTAAAGTAGGATTTTCCCTAAGAAAATCCCAAATCAGAGTCAATTTTTCGGGGGGAAAGTTTAATCAGTCTATTTTGTTACAGAGTGCGATTTTCTCCAGAGCCAATTTTTCCCCCAAATAAAATATAATTGCTTTATTTTTGTTAAGAGGGGGAAGGGGAGGTACATTGCTACAAGTATTCCTTCTTTAAGGTGTAACTTATTAAACTATATTTTTAATTACAGAAATCGGTGAAAGCAGAGGGTACTATAACTTTCCGCTGTGTCTGTCCGTTTGTCTTTTTGTCTAGCTGTTCCACTGTCTATCTGGCTGCTAGTCCAAAATGGTTTTTGCACTTTTTTCCTAGGGCTTGATTGGTTGATTGATTGTATGTTGTTTAACGTCTCTCTCGAGAATTTTTCACTCATATGGAGACACCATCATTTGCCGGTAGAGGGCTACAAAATTTGTCCTTTGCTCGGCACTCAGGGCTTTTGAACAGTGAGGGATCTTTTACGTGCCAGCACCTAATGCGACACGGGGCCTCGGTTTATACGGTCTCATTTGAAAGACCGGTCTCCACGTCCCACAGTGGGATTCGAACCCGCGACCTGAGGATCAACTCCTTACTTCGCGACTCTAGAGCAGACGCTCTAACCACTGCGCCATTTGGGCAACTCTTAAATGCTAGAAGATCAGTATTGTGCTGATTTTTGAAATTGGAGTGTATCTTTATGAGTTAAAGTTGCAGTTTGCATTTCATTCTCCTTCAATAATTTTTTACGGAATACGAACTTTTCAATATTTTAGGGTATTCCGCAGTGTATTTCAAAACGATTGGAGATATTGAGTAAATTTTTGATATGTGATTTTCAAGTTTAAATTTCGTTTCACTTCAATGAATTTTTCCCATTTTTTGTTCATACGGACAATTTTTCATTTTTTTTTTAAATTTTAACTGTGAAGCCATCTGAAATTTTTCACTTTTGAAAATGAAAGTGAAAAAAGAAACTCAATCTTGACTGGAAAATATTATTTTTACATTATCATATTCATGATCATAACAACAGCGTAATATATGTCTTATTTACACCTTAAGAGTTGCTAAGCTCATGCATTGGTTGTCCATTTGACATCTTTTTAAGCGTATAAATATATTTTTTCTTTTTTTAACCGTGAAACATATTTTAAAATGAGGTTTTTTCCCCTATGTATTTATTTCTTGAATAATTCTTAACTATAATCAAAATCTTAAAAAATATTCATTCGTAATAAATAACGACACTGTCAGACATTCTCTATTTCAAATAACATACTTACGTATTTAAATATTAACCAGTCATCTGATCTGTGTATACAGTGACCATATTGGCATCTCTGTTATGGGATATGAGGATGAATCAATGCAAAACGTATGTTCAGATAACTTTTATAAAGTATTAAAATGGTTGTTAACCAGTTGAAGGTACCGAGCCTGTGTACATTAGAGCCTACTCACGGCATACCTTGAAGTCAGGTGATCATCAAGTCATCGTCTACGATTCTCTTTATCATGACTCTCACAATGCTAACGTCCAAACAACTGGGCTCTTCACCGCTCCAGTTAAAGGGTTCTGTGTTATTGCTTGGACGACGGACATTTAGCATGGGTACATATTTGACAGTGAATTACTGGTGAATGGAGCAAGGCTGCAGAAAAATGGATGTGATATGGTCGCCGCTACCCAAGGCTACACCACCTGTACCGGAGTCGTCCCTCTTGAACTTAAAGTTGGGGATGTTGTTTACGTGTTGGAAATTACGTGTTGGGAAATGGGTGGTCATCGTTTACTGGATGGCTTGTTCATAAATAAATCAAACCGACATAAATAAAGTTTCTTTTCAAAATCATTTATAAATTGCGTGACATATGTAAACCAAACAGTATTCAAACGTTCCATTTATATTTCGTGTACTACATGTATGTTCACTTTGAATGGCATACCCTATTTGCTTATATTATTATGATATTGATCCTTTTTTTCCTTTCCATATAATTATTGAGCAAAGAACATGGTCCTTTGTTGATCTAGGGATTTTATAATTTACTGCAACATTTTTTTTTTGTAATTTAACATGTTGAAGATACCGAGTATAGCAGAGTCGACTTTTCAAATGCCTTCACATTTACGTGCATTTGGAGTTAAAAAAGATTGAATTCGACGATGTACATTTCAATCCAAAAACTGTGATATATTTTTATGATTATGAATTCAGCCTTGGAATAAAAAAGAATCGATATACTTACTAAAATAGTAATTATATTGATTCAATTGGATTCCAAGATTGAATTCAAAAAGTATCAAAAAAGAATCACGGTTGAACATACACACATGCTTTTAGGAAATTATTTTTGCATCATAGTTAACTAAGTTTAAAAAGTAACTTATTTAGGGATATTCTTTGAGTTGTTCTTGTTAGTCTGTTTTCTAGTAATATATTGCATGTTTCAGAGTATGATATTTGGTGAGTAATATAAACTAAAATGCATGATCGACATGCAGAACAGTACCTAAGGTCTGAAGTCCTTTAAAACAATAGAAGGCGGAAGCAGAACAAACACGGAGTTTCAAAACATCAAATGTTAGATCGGGTGTTACGGAGGAATAAGCATCCACTGCCGACCTGTCACACTCGCTTCGATTCCTTCTCGATCATAATCAAAACAAACGGGAAAATTCTGAGACATTTGTGTAAATAATGACCTAACACTTAATATGAAAAAGTCGGTCAACATTCGAATTAATGAAAGCATTAACTGACTAGGTGATTGTATCGACGAATGAACTTCGAAAATGAATTTAAACGAGACCGTTTATATTCTTGTTTCATCAATTTGTTTGTCAATAGTTTGCCTCTTCTCAGAAATTGTTCTTAAGGCGTTCCCTGACGTATCTAATCAACTGGTAGACAATAACCATATATGCATGTAATACAAGTGTATTGCTATATCAGCAAGGGAAGTTAACGATAGAAATGTTGGAAATCTTAACGTCTTTTTCTATGAAAATATCCAAATATAATAAAAAGATGTGTCAGAGTTTGTGTAATTTTTTATTTCAAATCCAAAGGGATATTTCGAGACATCGTAGGGAAGAAAATGAATATTATAAATGGAAAAAAAACCTGTTGATTTATCTACATTATAATGATAAAAAAAATTAATGCTATAGGAATAATTCTCAAATTCCTACGGGAATTTTAATCTTATGGGAAATTTTTTTCTTAAGGGAGAATTTTTTTTTTAAGGGAGAATTTTTTCTTTTATGGGATTTGTTTTTTTCTTAAGAAAAATAAATTCCATTGGAAATTAAATTTTCCCATGGTAAATTAAAGTCCTACAGGAATTTTTTGATATCCTGCAGGAGATTGTGAAATCCTGCAGGATTTTGATGATATCCTTTAGAATTTCCAATTTTCCTACAGGAACTTTATTTTTCCCATGGGAATTTTTTATTCAAATGTGATTTTCTCACCTGACAGGTGAGATTTACCTTGAAAAAAGGTAGTTATGAACTCATTACTGTGTACAAGGTTTTATGTGAAATGAGAATTTAGCGGGCGCCAAAATGTCACTTTTGAAGTGGCATAATTATCCGGCACAGTGTTCAAACGTTGTATTAAAGGTCACAGCATTATCTATTAAATCATTCAAAATTCAAAACTTATGATGCAAAATTAGTCAGTTACATGTTTTTTTATCCATGACAAGCGTAAAAACAAGTTTAAAAAATCAAAATTTGAACTACGTTCTGGTTCGGAAAAAAGGCAATATTTATGCATGTAAAATGTTTTAAAATGTTAGAACTTACTAGGTTATCTATGAGTTCATTTTTATATGTGATATGTTTTGTTAAGTTTCCCCTTACATTTTTCATGTCTAAAAATATTTATAAATGAAAATTTACATTATCACTATATAAGTATGTTCATAAACATTTCAAGAATCTAAAGTATACCATGTTCACACACTTGTACTTACAGAAATACCCTTACCCTAATTAAGCACCCGAAAATTGCTTTCATTTATTTTAACATACCTTGAATAATCATCTGATTGAAGTATATAGAAAAAATCTCTTAAAATCTTCTCTCAAGAACCACTGGGTCAGAAAAGCTGAAACTTATGTGGAAGCATTTTGGGGTAGTGTAGATTTCAAATTGTTGAAATCATGACCTCCGCGGTAGGGTGGAACCACAATAAGAAATCCAAGTTTGACATTGCAATGCATAGGGAAAAAAAATAATTTTTTCAAGACCCAAAGCAGCAGGACAGCTAAAACGTATGTTGAAGAATTGTGGGGTAGTGTAGAATTTAAATTGTTTTAATGATGACCCCAGGGTTAGGGTGGGACCACAATATTAGTTTTACAATGAGGAAACAGCATAATCAGATGAGCGTTACGGCCCTGAGGCATTTGTTTTTATTCAAAATATAATTTAATTGATGTTGAAGGGAAGTCAATGTAATAGCCGTTTGGCTCGTTTCCAGCTGTGTTAAGAAAATTTTACACAACGTTCATTCTGCAGTAGGCGTCGATATGATCTTAAAAAGTTTACATTCTAAAACCAATTTATAACAGCGATCATGGGCTCCGAGTGCATGGAACTGAAAACCTAATTTGCCATATAGCTTAATGACAACTGAGTATATTAAAGAGAACTGATATGCTTTTTTTCTCATGAAAACCATATTTAAAAAGCAAATCATGGATAGTGGCTTGTGTATTATTTTTGTGAAAAATATTTTATTTCCTTGTAATATAATAGAACTTGAATGTTTAAAAATCTACATTTTATGTACAATGTATTGTCATATGTCGCGACTACTAGTGTACATATTCATATACATACGTTGAAGTGATTGCTTTTTTATACGGAAATTCTAAAAAGTAAAATATAAATGTTATCTCCATTGCGTATGAATACTTCACATATCTAAAAGCATTTTTTATCAATGTATGCATAATAGCTACTTTTATTATAAAAAGAAAAGAAATATTGATATTAACTATGTATACTTGAGTGTGAGTTTGCATATTAAAATTTTCATAGATATTGGTGATTAATATATTTTAATACCTTTCGATATGTTAAAAACTATTGAAACATAGTAAAACGCAAAAGAAACGCAACCCTACTTTAGCGGGAAATAATTATATAAAGTAAAGTATTTTGTATTTTAAAATTATGGATATTTTCAATTAGGTAAAGATCGGTAATTCAACGGTTGAACGATTTTCATACCATAACCGGAAGTCAAGTTTAAGTGTGCTTAATAGAAATCAAAAATTGCATGTTTAACAAATCATTTGGCAATGTTATGGAGTTTCAAGCATGTGCACTGTTCATCTTTTGTAATACAGCTTTATTTAAAAAAATAGAATCTCCTTTCTTTTCCAGTTATGATGCTAATTCTTCTTGAAAATATCTTAAGTGCGCATTTCCATTGCTCTAGCAGGAAAAGCTATAAGTAAAGGTGATGGAAAGTTGATGATGCAAAAATATACTACATTACGCCTCAACGAGGTCTTACGTATCATATTGAACCGGAGGTCCAAGGATGACTTCAATGCGCTAAGTTAGAGAAAACTGGACCTAATCATCTGAAAAACAAGCATTTAAAAATCTTTGTAATTTACATACAATCATTTAACATCATTGAAAACAAGGAGAAGAAGAGTAGAAGGTATCTCAGTCCAACTCTTTTCACATATACATTGTACCTAGCCGTCGGTAGCAAACTGAAAGTGTACATCCCCCTCCATTCGATAAGCCCCAATTTTCAATGCCTTTGCTATGTATGAGCCCTCAGGGCTGTTCAATAAATAATGTCCTCGGTGCTTAGAAAGAAGCAAACGACACTTTTCAATGATTTAGTCTTCATGATTTTACTTATTAATCTCTTTTTATTCAAACACATGTCCGTAACATTTTTTATCCAATTTCTGATTGTTTTTGGAACTCATTTTCCGGTATGGTCCTTCGTATACTGGAAAATGGTGGATCCAATGATTTCCTGGATATGTTCTTTCCCTCTGAAAGGTGTTTTTTTTTTTCATGTCTGGAAATAGAAACAAGTCAGAAGGTCAAAGAATTGCCTAATTTTGTTAGTGTGAAAAAATACTTACTTTCTGTTTATCCCCAAAACCACTTTACTCTTCAGGGCATGCGGGTTTGGACGCTGTCATGAAAAAATTCAATGTAGTGGATTCCGGGTCATTCCTCTAATAAACCGTTCGATTTTTTGGCCAAAAAATGCTTTCTAGACTCCTTCAGATATTAATCTGTCTTCTCTTATACGAATTTGAACAACACTACCAATAATATTTAAGAAAATTGCATATAAATCTGTCTTTGTGCTCCTGCATACCTTTGCTTTTGTCGGACCTTCGCCTTTTTTTAAGTACATCTTATGGTAAATTTTGTTTTAATGAATTTAAGCAATAGATTCATCTCCCAATATCTGTTTGAATATAAACCAAACGTGGATAAATACAATAACTGATGTTTTAGAATAATTGTGAAGACTTCTGTACACGTTGTCGTTTTCACTCATTTTTCAAAATATAGGGTGACCCTTGAGTACCAAGCTTTTTTTACGGTCAAACATTTCTTAAAAACAGTGTAAATTACTTCCGATATGATGTCTATTAAATTTGCTATGTGTTTTAAAGTCAATCATACATCATCAAATATATTTGTTGAACTTTGGCAAACAGTACATAAATTGTAATAATTTTTGTTAGCAAGAAGAGTACCCATTTTTGGGCCCATTATATAGGTTTTTTTTATTATTGAAATCTACCTGCTCATTTGTCTATAAAACAGGCATCGGTTGCTGTAAATGAGACATATTTCAGTGAATACTTCTTTGGGATTTTTAACAAGTTTTAAGGCAGCTGTAGTGAAACTTTTATTTTCACTCTAGTTTAGGTATTCTTCACGATTCATTTATAATGCAGTGTCTAGAAAAGCCCTTGTTTTTCAGCTTTTCACGATGAAACTATGTAATGGAAAGTGGTCATATGAACTGTGATAAATTCATTAAAGATTCAATAATGTCAGAAAGTCAAGTTTAATGTCATACGATATCTGTATTGTATGTCATACAGTTCAGGACATTATTTTTTGAACAACCCTCGTATATCTTTGCAAAACATTTCTGTGCCTAAGCCCCCCCCCCCCCCCATTGGTACTCATGCCTTTGCTACACCCAAATGTTTGTATTAACATAACTATTATGACGTTAAAACTTTCAAATGAATTTATTTTAGTTAAGATATTATGCATGCAAACTAGAAAAAAATAAGTGCGGTTAACATATAAAAGAGAGAGAATTTTCACAGTATGCAAAAATCAAAACCGCCCACTTTCACATCATGAAGTGACCTCATCACAGACGAAATATCAAACGGGTTCATTTAATTATCTGTCATACTTAAGATTAATCAAGCCATACACAATTTTTAAAAGTGCGTTAATATGGTCGATATTAACGCACTTTGAAAAGAAATTTTATGCGTAACTTTTTAAAGTGTGTTGTAACAAAGTCTTGCGCGTTGTAATTGAATGGCTGGGAGGGGTGTTTTAACAGATAAAGTTACTTAGTAAAGTTAATAGATAAACATTTAACATTTATATCAAATTTCTTATGTTCTGAATAGTAAGTTTAACCGTACTGTATTTTTTTCTGAAAATCATCAGATAAAAAATTAAAACATTTGTAGATTACTGCTTGTTGCGTTTCTTTTGCGTTTAAGTATATTTAAAAAACTAGAGTATTCCAAGGAACACATGACGCCTGATTTGTATCTTCATTAAAGATGTAAAAAATTTAAGAGTGGTCAGCTTCTTATTTACTATAAGTCTGATAGAAAAAAGGCATTTGTGGATGAAACTGAACAATATATGACTTCAACAGAATCTGTCAATCAAACAAAATATGGTTCTCCAACTTTCAAATGAATAATTCTAGTGAAAATATTAGAATTCACTATTTTCCAATGAAACAAGCCTGGCCTAAATTGTACATACATTGTTATTTAACGGTAAACTTATTTACTTTGTGATTACCTGTGTAACTGACGAAACGTACAGACGAATCACACGTATAGAAAAATTTAAATTATTTGTCAATTAGATAAGTACAATCGCTTTGGTGTTCTATGTACCAGTATGATATAAATATATGCATATGTTCAGGTGTGTATTTATTGATTCCGTTTAATTAACTTATAATAAATGAAAATTAATCTATATTATATAAAAGCATTGGCAGACCAGAGGGGGGTTCCGGGGGTTTGAACCCCCACTTATTTTGTAGAGAAAGAGAGAGTGAGAGAATAGCTTTTCTGTAATCGATATTTATACGTCTTATCATTTGAAAAATAAAAAAAAATCGTTGTCCTTTCTGCACGCTAGATCTGTAGATTTTTGCGTATTTGCTTTCCTCCGTGTACCTTCACAACCCCGTCTAGGGGCTCCGAACATCCACAAGTAAAATGCAAGGAAGATTCAATCGAACTCTAGCTATGCCATTTTTGGACCATCTTCAAAAGTAATTATCTTTTAGAAGTATGCATATTTAATATTTTTAATCAATTAAACAAAATGTTAAAATGCTCCCGTTGTAGGCAGAAGGAGGAGGCTCAGTATTTTGGAGAATAATCTTTTACTGAAGTTAAAAAAAATATTTTGTTTTAGAAGCTTATTCCACGTCTTTTGATGTTGGAAAATACGCAAATTCAAGATTGAAAGTAATGCACCGGACAGAAAAGTGACACAAAGCCCACTTACCCCCTCCCAATTTTAAAAAGTGGTGTATTGGTTTTTTTTTTGTTTATGTTTGTCTTTTTTTTTTGTTTTTCTTTTTTGGAGCCCCCTCTTTTTTATTAATGAAGCTACGAACTTGAAGTGGCCATTGTGTGATTCTCTGCATGAGTACTGGATACACCGACCGGGAACCCCCCCCTTTCCCCCTTTTTCAAAATTCGCTGGATCCGCCCATGTTAAAGGATGACCTTTGTTTATTGCGATAAATTATAAATGTCTTTTATGTGGCACGCCAAATTCACAAAAATGAACTAAACATAGTTTCACAGTTGATAAACTAAATTTATCGGTTGTAAACTATATTTTACGGACTGTAAACTATAGTTACATGTAACAAGTTGAACGATAATCTCGTATATTTTACATCTGTAAACCATAGTTTTCGCGATAATCTACGTTTCAGAACCGTAAACTAAACTTAGCACTGAAAACAATCATCTGCGGTTGCAAAACATAGATTATCTGATAAATACAGTTTCACGATTTGTAAACTATGGTTTACAGCTCTTAAGTATACTTCACGATCTGATAAATATAGTTTCACGCTTTGTGAAAATATGATTAACAACTCTAAACTATAGTTCACGAATGTAAATTATAGTTTACAGACGTGAATCTTTGTTTATCAACAAAATCGTTAACGTTTTCTTGCAAACAGATTAACTTAGATTAGCATTCGTAAACTTAAGTTAAAAACTGTTAAATATAGTTTTATAGATGAAAACTATAGTTAACAAATTGTTAACTATAGTTAACAATTGATAATTCTAGTTAATCAAGTGTTAAACTATGTTTACCTCATTTTTGTGAATTTGGCTTGCCATACTTATAAGTTGTAACAATTATCACTACGACGCTTTGCAAATGCTGAAAAAAAAATTAACAATAAATGCAAGTTCGCATCTAGGGTGTCTATATAAGGAACCCAACATAAATATAATAAACCGATATTGGTCTTAAACTGTCTAAATATTTATTTAGCGGCGGATCCAAGAATTTCAAAATGTAGGGGGGATTTAAACGACTTGGAAGTCTGAGGGCTGCATTAAAGCCCCCAGTGGGTCCAGGATAAAGCCTTGGTGGGGATCTAGGGGCAAAGCCCCCGGAAACTGAGGAATTATATAAGAAATTACAGGTGTTTTCTTGCCGATTTGAAGATAATACAAACAAAGTTAAGGAATTAAAGGGTGAAGGGGCGCACGCCCGATGCTGGGTCCGCCTTTGAAATAATTGCAAATATAAATCGAGTGATGGTATTTATCAACTTGTAATACGGTTAATATCGTCGAGATACGTTCGTTCGTTGCGTGTTTGGTGTTCTCTATTAAGAAGGTTTTAAGTTTTATAAGTCTGTCTTTACTGCATTTACTCCATCTACACCATCATTGTGAAATACCAATCCCGAAGTTTTTTCATAGTGTGTGTATTTGGTAGATGATTCTCCTTGACACAACAGCTGTTGTGCTCTGTTTAGTCAGATATAACACGACTTTTTTACTATTTACAATTATTTTATTAATCAATAATATCAATATAAAAAATATTATTTGAATTTTTTGAAGCTATTATGTACAATAAATATGTCTTAAAGTCTCTGAATAGTCCAGTGTTCCACGCGACCACGTTCCAACACACCCAGTTTACGAGGGACTCCCGCCAACTGGCTCCAAGTGGGTTTCCGGTTCCTGTAACGCTGGTGCCACCTGTCCACACAAAATGACTGGAATATAGCTTGGACCCCTAATGAGAACGGCTTACCATCTAAAACCTACTTATCTACACATGGATTGCACTTCAAGCATGTAAAATCTATTGAAACATGGATCCCGGCTACTCGATCAGCAATGCAGCGATTTAAATACCCTCTATACAATAGGCCGTAAATGACCAATGCCTGCAAATCTGAATTTGAGTTCGTGAAAGGTAATAAATTACAGAGGTCCAGAAGGGATAAATAAAATAAAAGCCACAAACATTATGTTAAACAATTATGATTTAATATTGTTTGTCACAATATTTCCCCAAGATAAAAAACTTGAATGAAGTTTAAACACAATCAATAGTAAATAAAATCAACAATACATATGTACACTTCTAAATTCTTCTTAGACAATCTGCTCGAACATTTTCAGAACCCTTAATGTAAATAATGCGAAACATGTAAGGTTGCAGAAGTAATGCCCAGCGCATCAGACGTGCAATACACTTTGGCTTTGGTAAGGTAGACTAGTGGTTGACGGTCTGTTTCTAGTAGAAATTCCTTACCGTGAAGTTATCTGTGGAACTTTTAAGGGGTCCCGACCCTCTGCTATCAAATTTCACTCAGAAAATTTAATATTTCTAATTTTGATTTTCATGAACAACAATAACATTAGAGCCACATGGAAAATAGTTTGATGTAAGAAGCGCAGCTTATTTTTTCAGAAATGATTTTTATGTAAGATCATGATATGAAGAAATTTCAACATAGAGAACAGAAACAGTAACGATTTATTATCATAACATTTAATTTGAAATATGAGTTGTATATGAAAATAATACTTAGTATAATACCTATTAAAATCATGTCAGAAAACATCATGAAGCGATGCTTCCTAAGTCAGAAAATTACAATGTTGTATGTGGTTGTAAGAAAAAAATACATCTGTGAGGCGGAGTTATCTTTCTTCTAAAGATTTCTTCTTATGAAAAAAAATGTCATATTTATAAAAATTCTGTATTAATTACTTGAAATATTAAACAATTATTAAAATGGTCTTTTAAAAAATACAACTTATTCAATTTAAAATGCTTTTGAAGTAGGATTTAAATGTTTTATTGTTAAATATAATAAAACAATTAGTCAGAGATTGGCAAAAGAAATAGAAAGTAATGTTTCCATCACATGTTAGATTTCATCGAATTGACTACTCAGAGGTCTAAATTAGGAAAATCTGATTAAGAAAACTGTGAGTAGTATTCATATTTTGTACTCTGACTGTCTCTGAGAGTTATCTGTCATATCAGAGGGTCGGTACACCTTAAACTGCCCAGATTATCGCATAGCACTCTTTATTGATTGTGGTTTTTTCACACCTTTCTACTTCATCAAAACTGCTCGTCGATCTGTTACAAACGCATCAGTTTGTAAAACAAACCTTTCATTTAAATCAGGTAATTTGAGAACTGGTATTACCGTTAAAGCTGTTTTGAGAATGGTGAATACATTTTCCTGCCGGTTGGCCTTTCTTTTTAAGATCTGTGAAAAGCGATCGAAGTAATAGCTGACAGTTTTCGTAATAAACTTGCGATAGAATCCTTTAAGATCTGAAAATGATGGCACTTGCTTCTTCGTTGAAGGTTCGGAAAAGTTGTGAATGGTGGAAATCTTATCAGGAAGAGGCTTCAGTTCTTCATTTCCCCCAATATGTTCGAGACACTCAAGAATCCTGTAACCAATAAAACACTAACTTGGTTTCACAGTCATATTTGATGCACGAAGTATTTGCAGAAGTTCCGGAATCACATTGATGTGTTCCTGAAATATTCGAGTGTACAAATCACATCGTCTGTAAAGTTATCAAAACACTACAGTCCGTCTAAGAGCTTAGCATCAGGTGACTGAATCTTGAAGAAGCGTTTATCAAGCCGAAGGGCATCACCCTGAATTGAAGCAAACTAAGTGGCGTTTGGAAAGCTGTGATCTCCTTTGCTACTTCATCCAATGGTAGCTGCCAGTGTCCCTTAGATAGATCAAATTTGGACACATATCTACAGCCAGATATTGCACATTAATATCACCAGATATGGAATGGTTTCCGCATCGAAAACAGTTACTTTATTAATTGAAAGAAAATTGATATAAGACTTGTTCGAACTTCTTTCCTTTTCACAATGACTATCGGGGAAATGTACAGACTTGTGGAAGGCTCTATCACACCAGCTTCCATCATCTACCTCCTTACTTCAACTCAAACAACGGCTCTTAAAATAAACAGTAAAGGATAAGGCTTGGTGCGAATAGGATATTCATTAGTCAACTTGATATAATGAACTCCAAGATTCGCCCATCCTAGTACATCTGTTAAAACATCTGAAAAATTGTCTAGTAAAGCCTTTTCATCTGATTTTTTTTCTTTTTCAGTTAGATCATCACTTATTACTTTCACATCTGCCGATCTCTCGTCTCTTGTTTCTCCTGGAGAATCACACAACAGCTCTTTCGTCGACAGTTCTCTCAAAACTTTATAAGTCTTATTATTCCGTGTCCATTAACCAACTGAAACGGTGAGAACCCTAGACTCAAGTACGCGTTACCCAGATGCAATTGCTCTAAGGGGAATTGACTCTGAGTCGCTGAGGCTCTGGTAGATATATTTTGTAGAGTAGAGATACCAAAATGGAAATATTGGCGATTTTGTAAAGATCAAAATACATAATTTATTAGGATGGGCGATTCTTTTTAGGACTTCACTGATATCCAAAATATGTAATGTGGTTTAAATCTACCTGTCGGGGACTTTTTTTATGATGTCGACGTCATATAATTTTAGTAGTTATACTTTGAGAGTTAAGAGGTAATCTATAAATTCCAATATTGCAAGGGCATAACCAAGTTAAAAATCTTAGTTATGTTCCCCACACGAAGTTGGGGGACATATTGTTAGGTCGCCCCGAACGAAGTCGGGCTACATGTACATACTGCGACTGCACGCATGTTTTTGTTCTCCAGGCTCGGAAATGGCTGGGACAATCTTCCTGGAACTTTCCTCAAAGGAGGATCACTGGTTGTAGTTGTGTTGTGTGCTCATTCAGTTTCAAAATGGTTACGTTGCCATGGAAACCTGCAAAAAGCGACGAAGTTTGCCCGTGAGTGTTCTCTCTGGTCCCCTGAATATTCTTCATGAAATTTTATTTATGTAATGATAAACATCTGTAATTGTGCTCATTGGAATTAAAAATTGCAAAGTATCATTAGCTATAGTTTCCATGGAAAGAGGAGAAAAGTGAAATAAAATTCTTTAACTTTGATTTTTAAATTAAAAAAGCTAAAAGGACTGATACGAGTTGATGGAATGCTTTAAAACTCATATTATCAGGATATTATGTAAGGATATATTAATAGTGTAGATAATATGACACTGTCAAATTATCATGATCTCACGTGCATGCATGTTCGCTTTGCTCTGATTTGCTAAAACAAAAATCTTAATATCTTTCTTTGTTTTTTGACAAAATACTTTAAAATTTTAAATATAGTCATGCATAACAATATCCTTCAATATAATATATAACAATAATCATGAAAATACATGATTTGCCAAAACTTTAAATGGCTATAACTCCTCTGATTTTCAACCAAACGGGATTGGATTTATAACATAGATAGAAAAAATGGATTCTTACGAAAAGGTATGGTCATCATGCATATGCATGCACGTGCGTGCACGTGAGCTTGCTCTGATTTTTAAATGGACTGATACGAGTTAATGGTTGTCCAAGCTTAGCTAATGGGTATTGTATTACTGATGAAAAAATGAAAGTTTTGTCCGCGAGTAATCTTGTAGACTACACATCCGACTTAGGTGAAACCATACTAGGATAAGTAGGCATGCTATGTAGAATTGCAGAATCAATGTCATTTTGCGCGCACGTGTTTGCAAGAGCGCGCACGTGCAAAACGTGAAATAACCAATATATAATAGATATATCCATAACTTTTTTGAAACTCATAATAAAAGGATATATTAGTAATATACACAAGATGACATGGTCAAAATAGCAAGATCTCACGAGCATGCACGTGCTCTTCATTTTGATTGACTGAAACTAAAGTATCAATATTTTTCTTGGTTTTTTTGTCATAATCCTTTGAAATTTTGAACAAGTAATACATTATGAAGATCTACAGTGTGTTAATAAGAATTATCATGAACGTAAGTGCATGCACGTGTACTGCATTCTGATTGGCTAAAACTTTAAATGCCTATACAATTCTTGGTTCGTAACAGAACGGGATGAAATTTGAAATATGAATATATGTAGATATAATGGATTTCCATATCTTGCTACTATCAAAATTGAATGCAAGAACGTTCATGCTCATGTGCATGCGCAAAAAATGAATATGATACTTGAAAATACTAACATTTATATTTGTATTAAGTTTTTTTATTCTCAGTAAGTAAAGAAATATTAATGCTTTAGCCAGCATGCCATGATAATCTGTAACGGTCTCGGTTACAATTAACACGAGTTTAATTTATAATCCTTTTCAATACTTTTGTAGTTTCTAAAAATTGCTGCGAACCTATATAGATGCCCTTTTTCAATTGCTAAAATTTTAAGTTGTTGGACGGCAGGTTGAATATTTTGCTGGTCAACTACATTAAATATAGCTATAATTAATTTATTTGCAAGATTTCATGAGGTTCGCACCACTTTTCAAATATCTTAGTGCTTCTTAATGTGGTTTTTATTATGATAAAATAAATTTAGACACGGTCCCTGTATGCACAGGTTTGCGGGAGTTATCGGTCTTTGCGCATTGCCATGCGTAGTAATTGCAATTAAGTTTTGGCGCCATATATACAAGCTGTTCGGCAAGTAGCTCTTTTTTCTCTCCATGCAGGAGGGTCACCCATACGATCTTCGTCCAAGAGAGCGGACTGTGCTTGACCTTTTAAGATCGTGCGACGCCTCGTTTGACGAAATGATAAAAAAAAACAAAGTTCAATGGCTTAGTACGTTCACTACAAGTATTTTGGATAGGCTCAATCCAGACATGAAACAACTGAAATGAGAAATTTGCAATGTAAAGTTAAGACTACGGAAACCTGCCAATACCATCATTAGCCAGTCTTTCGATAGGAATCATAAGGGAAATCGGAAAAGATATTCACAATTTAAAAGTGAAGAAAACGTGGATAATAGAGTTAGATGATATTGGAACTGATGAAAGGCAGTGAAAAGCTCAAATAAAATTAAAAGGAATGATTGGCAATTAAACATAATGTCATGGGCTGCATTCTAGACAAAAAATAGATCTTTTTGGGTGCAAGGAATACGTAGAGGCAATTGGTATGTAAATCGCAAACTTTCCCATTTTAAGTTGACTTGGGAAACAGAGAGGAGTTTTAGTTCCATATATATATCGTGAACTTCCTGTAACACAACCAACTTCCAATTTGGTCTTCTTCATGTTTTATTATTTTTCTTTACAGAAACAAGTTCAGTGTATATGCCATCACACAACCTAAGTCGTTAGCAACGAAATTGGTTTATATACTAACAAAAAAATACTATAGTTAAGTATAGTTAACCATAGTTAACTATAGTTTACTATAGTTAACTATAGTAAATCAAAGTGTCAAAGTTTTCGTCAAAGTTTTTCAAAGTGTCAAAGTTTTCGCCAAAGTTTTTCAAAGTGTCAAAGTTTTCGTCAAAGTTTTTCAAAGTGTCAAAGTTTTCGCCAAAGTTTTTCAAAGTGTCAAAGTTTTCGCCAAAGTTTTTCAAAGTGTCAAAGTTTTCGCCAAAGTTTTTCAAAGTGTCAAAGTTTTCGCCAAAGTTTTTCAAAGTGTCAAAGTTTTCGTCAAAGTTTTTCAAAGTGTCAAAGTTTTCGCCAAAGTTTTTCAAAGTGTCAAAGTTTTCGCCAAAGTTTTTCAAAGTGTCAAAGTTTTCGCCAAAGTTTTTCAAAGTGTCAAAGTTTTCGTCAAAGTTTTTCAAAGTGTCAAAGTTTTCGCCAAAGTTTTTCAAAGTGTCAAAGTTTTCGCCAAAGTTTTTTCAAAGTGTCAAAGTTTTCGCCAAAGTTTTTCAAAGAATCAGAATTTTCTATAAAGTTTTTCAAAGTATCAAACTTTTCGATAAAGTTTTTCAAAGCATCCCAAGTTTTCGATAAAGTTTTTTAAAGTGTCAAAGTTGGCGATAAAGTTTTTCTATGTGTTAAAGTATCCAAGTTTTCGATAAAGTTTTTTAAATTTTCAAAGTTTTTGATAAAGTTTTTCAAAGTTTTTGATAAAGTTTTTAAAGTGTCAAAGTTTTTTTTATAAATTTTTTCGAAGTGTTAAAGTATCCAAGTTTTCGACAAATTTTTTCAAAGTGTTAAATTTTTTGATAAAGTTTTTTAAAGTATCCAAGTTTACGATTAAGTTTTACAATGTATCAGAGACTTCGATAATCTTTTTCAAAGTGTCAAAGTTCTCGATAAAGTTTCTCGAAGAATAAAAGTTTTTGATAAAAGTTTTTCAAAGTGTCAAAGTTATCACTATAGTAAATCAAAGTTTTCAAAGTGTCAAAGTTATCACTATAGTTAACTATAGTAAACTATAGTTAACTATAGTTAACTATAGTTAACTATAGTATTTTTTTGTTAGGGTATGCAGGGATGCATTTGAAAGATCCGTGAATTTCACTTCTAATAAGAGCACTTGGCTTAAGAATAGTGATCACAAAAATGTATTAGGTGAATCAATTGACTTAATGTATAGAACAAATAATGCAATGCAAAGTACACGTACAGTATATAATATTAAATTGAGTAGAAGCTGTATGTGTGTTATAGGATTCAAGTTGTTATCTGGCACAGCAGGTAAAAAATTAAACCCCATCTCTCAATGTTATAACTGCTGTGAAGGATTTATAAAAAAAAAAAAGAAACTAGTGTTTAACGGTCGTAAACATATGCAGAGCAAGAATATAAAGCAGTTACAACACATCTCCGTCATTTGTGTTGAATAAATATATTAAACAACTATTTTTTCTCGGGTCACCGGATCTTTTTTTCCAAGGAAAGGGATTCGTTTCAAAATAAATTTTGCTGAAATTAATTCCAAGTTCTAGGATAATTTTGTTGAAAATAATAAGATGAAATGACAAGCTAAAACTGCAACAAACTAGTAAATGATCAACTCCCTTTCAATGTAGTTGAAGATCATATTGAATATATGTATATGAGTGTAAAAAAATTCTTACGATTTAGAAATTATTTCTCTGTTCGTTTAAGAATTGGTTAAACATGAACAAAAAACTAAAAGGTTTTTTTTTTTTTTTGCTTTTGACGATAAGCATTTAGAAAACAATACCAGTATACGGTGTTGCGAAAGGTGCAGATGGTTCAGCTCGGTTCATTTCTTGAACCTGTGTCTGGTTGCTCTCTGATCCAACTCGAGTATTGGACGAGGAAACTGGAAATAGATATGTTTTGTTCATTTACATAGCTTTAAGCAAACGACATATTTTAATCAACTACATTTCAAATATAGATCGGCATTTTTGTTTGATTATGTATAAATTCATACTTTCGTTTTTAAGGTGTGATTGAATGTATTGTCTGCCAATATAACACATGCAACATGGTTTAAAGAATATATACATATTTTGTTGATAGAAAACAAGCTATGAATTTTATAGGACCTAATGATTGATTCAAATGTATCATTCTGCGTATGAAATGATATTAAAATATATAAGTCGCAATATTATACAGAAAAAATTAACTTCAAATCTGTGTCCAAGTACCTTTAAGTAATTATTATCGTTTGACAGAAGGATATTAAAACTTTTGAATTAAAAAAGGCCATTATTTGGTGTCGTAAAATACTTATTCTCTGAATCTATTCACAAGGTGATATAATACATGAATATGTTTAACATTCAATTCCATGTCAATTATAATAATTGGGTCAACTTTAGTCAAACGAAGTAATTTCTAAGATTGGTATAAGAAATCACTTGTTTTTCATTGGAATTTTTAGAATGTGGCTTGTCTCTCTTCGTTCATGTGTAAAATTTTGCAAAGCCTGCAATATAAATTATTCTGAAATCAAACAATAAATTCTAAAAACAAACAATTGTCTCCAATGCAAAAGTGAATTTAAAAAAAAAAAATCGGACAAGAATTACAAAAGCTGTACATAATTTGGAGGTGTATATTAAACCTTATTTAAAGTTTTTATAAATGTTGCGGCAAAGAATTAAACTTTGGCGGTGCAGCTACATTAAACGACCCTTGGAAGACGTTGATTACCGGTAACTGATTTTTAAAACACTTTGATTTAAAAACACAGAGCCCTGATAGGTCAATGATGAATTTGTGTTCGAAAAATGAATATAACCAAACAATATTAAAGCTTGAAAAAGCATATAAGCAATACATATCATCAGCAGAGCTAAAAACGACCTTTAAATTATCAGAGTGGGTCAGATACCATGGAGAAATAAGCATCTCTGCGTACCTGTCACACCTGCTTTGGCTCCTTGACATGCTCGGATAACGAAAAATTCTTGTACAGGACAGTATGTACATTTAACAAAACTTTTAAGTGTTCACGCTACTATATGTATTTATTCAAAAACTACTTTATAGAATTGTATGATATTTTCAACTTATTACAACAAATGAGTCTTCTCGATAATTGTTGAAAGAAAATCAAATACTAGTATCAATCTGTACTTTGAGGCACGTCGTTTGTGTAATTATCTTTTTGTGATCATTATCAAATTTTAAAAACTTGTTTTACTAAAAAACACAAAAGATTTGCAAAATTGACCATTGAGAAAAAAAAGGAGAGCTGTTGAAATGTTCATATCTGGATCATCCTTGCACCACATTTTACCCACTTTTATTTTAGTGTATAATTGTCCTTCATATTACTTTCAAAATGAACAACCAGTATCAAACCCATTTAAAAACACTTTTCTATAGGTTGTGCGTCATTTCATGTTCATCACAATTTGCAAGGCTTGGAAAAGAATTAACCAAATCGGAAGTGAACTTAATCTTCGTCTGAGGCCAAGGATTCGCGTCACACCCTTTACAAGAGTTTTAGATTGTCCTGAAACAATCTTAGAAACATGAAAACAATCAACTGTAATAGTATGAAAATGATAAGAAATCGGTGCTCGTGGCATTCTAATATCAGCTCAAGCAGTCAGAATCATTTTTGAAGCAGTGCACTTACGTGCTCAACGCCCAAGGATACAGTGTATTTACCAAAAGTCTTTTGTATGATGATGCACTGTCAAATTTCGGGATCTAAATCACATTGAACACATTTGGGATTTTTATAAGGAATGTCAAAGCCACCTCCACACAATTTCAACGGTTTGGAAAGATCTATGTATTAGGTGTGACATTAGATGGGTCAATGCCCTATCCATGAGTACTTAGTATCCAATTGTAAAGGATCTTGCAGTAATTAGAGCAAGTGGTGGTCTTACCCCCATAGAAATTATTTTGTGTGAATTTTCATCTTGAGAGTACATCATATCCACTGCTTACTTTTTTTAAAATACTTTGCATAAAATTCTGACGAGATACATAAAATTTACGCAACATTGAACTGAATATGCATCATCAACCATGAAATTATTTATTGAATGCATTTGTTTTTTAAAACTTTAAATATGTTAGTTGATCACTTAGAAATTTAGTTCAGTGTATATAATGGTCTAACAATTAGTATGAAAAAAGTCCCTCAGCAAATGACTTAAAGATAGATTTATTTTCTTACAAGGTCATTGTATCGACCATAGAAAATACGAAACGAGACATAGTCACGGTAACTATTAGGGCAGTTGCTCCAATATCTTTTATTTAAAGTTCACTGGAGATATTTATTATATAATATTATCTTGCATGTTCACATAAATAATAACTCAACATAATTCAACATGATTATGTGGCATCTTGCTTCCATGTCCTTTACTGGCATTAGTTAATAAGTTTACCTGCATTAGATTTCAATTTCACAACATGGTGACTTGCATATCACTATAATGTTTATGCATGCAAACTTAATTATCTTTCCCGTTTACATACATACCTCGCATGATGACATAATTCATCTTGCATATAAGGGTCAGAAATATGTAAAACATAACATCTAAAAGATAAAAAATTTTCTGCAATACCCCGGTATGCTTTCTCTTATACATTTGATCAGTTTTGTATATACGTATTTATTGATCATTCTGCCTAAAACCAGCACTTACTTTTTTACTTCTACAGTGGCTGGAACGTTATTGTTGACAACTTACACGAACGATCACGTTACACGAACGATTCCGCACGATTAACGCACGATTAAACCTGTTACACGAACGATCTTTCACGTTCACGATTCTTCACGTTACACGATCTTACACGATTGTTAACGCAAACGCACGATTCTTCACTCAAAATAGTTCAAAATATTTAGGAATCAATATTTTCAAAACGAAATACGGCTGAATACTTATTTAAGATTTCAAAGAATTATCAATATTATTTCATAGACTTTGAAGGAAAAGACGGAAAATGATATTTCTGTAACTAAATATATGCAAGACTTAATATTTTAGATTTAAAATAATTATTTCTAAGGTAATTCTCCGATAAAAAAAGGATTTTGTTCGTTCTATTAGACGATGTACATGTATGTGGGTCGTATAATTTGATTGAATTGAATATCATGATATGCAGAAAGGGGGATACGATTGAACAAAAATGGCAGCATGGAATGACTGAAATTATAATTACAAATTTTACCCTTATGTTTCCAATGATTCAATGTATGATAAACTTGCCAATTATTCAACTTTTTTATTTGCAGAAATTTAAAAAATTAATGAATTACAAATAGGCTCAAGAGATAAACACAGATAATCAAAACTCCCGAAAATCATGCCGTGTCCATGTATATTTGTCGACTAACTAGTTATGTAAGCATTGAGAAATGTTTATTTCTTTGTAAAAAAAAAAATAAATTTATTTTCATTGAATTGATTTCAAGATTATCTTGCCCACAGTAAGAAGTATATAATAATTAAAATCAGATTTTTCAAAAAGGCGTTAAAGATCTAATTACGGTTTATCACAATATTGATCGCGCTATTTGACGAGAATTTAATATTGTACGACTTACTATAATGCTTGTTTATGTAAATTGCGCTTTTTCATTTTATTTGAATTTTAATTAATAAATTAAGAAAAACAAACAAGGGAAATGCTTATTTTACAAATAACATTCTGATAAAAACTTACAAAACGAAATTTTACACGATTTTAAACGCACGTTTGAGTCTGATACACGAACGATCTTGCAGGTTACACGAACGATCACTCACGATACACGAACGATTCTACACGATTGGTTTGTCAACAATAACGTTCCAGCCACTGTAACAAAGTGACATAGTAGGGACTGGCTTTAGTCAGACAGTTTTATTGATAAACTTATATGTTAAGAAAAAGACACCGGACTAGAAAAAGTTAACATGTACTGACAACGGACGTTTTGCTTATAAATTGCTATTTCTTAAAGCCTGCTATCAAGAATGGGCTATCAGTTGCCTAACACATGTAAAATTTAGTTTTTCTTCATATTTAAAAATAAAAGGACCATTTTGATAAATTTAACGTAAGAAATATTAAATTTTCAGACTGACGATCATGACTTCACACATGCGCATGTGATTGCCAACGCAAACTCCTCTTTTATTACTGCATTTTAACGGCTGAAATTCATACAACACCAAAAGGATTGTCAGTCCTGTTCCCCATTGCAATTTAAGACATTGGTTGAAATTATTTAACCTAAAAAATGAAACATTGCTCACGACCTGTCTTCTCAAGTAATGACACCGGACAGTTTTTGTCCTAACCTTACCTGTATTTTCATGACAACGAGCCATTTTCAGTGCGTAACTTTAAAAGTTTCTGACAACGGTACTGTCTTCGAACTTAACGAGGCTTGGGTGTGGCAGCCATTTTTAGACTATTTTGATTTTCTGTAAAAGAAGAGTTCCATATGAAGATATAGAAAAATGATCAAATTTTAAAACTAAAATGTATGATTTTTTTCTTTGCCAAATGATAGTTGACAGCTTAAGATACCGTATCTAAAAATAAGTTAAATCTGGTGGTTAATTTATGATTTATTTGTTGACCCCACAGCCTCCTTAACGTGTTCCTGGTCGTGTAATATAATTCTACAATTTCTTCGTAAAATTAAAGCAGTGAGGGTGTTTACGTGCCGATCAGCCTTTCCTCTGTCGTTCGTAACAAAAAAATGCAAAAGTTTAAACGCCGCATACTTTGAAACTTAATTTTTGTTTCTATCTAAAGTTCTCATTCTATTGTTTTTGGAGAGTGCTGCTAGAATCGTATGGTTTACGGGAATTGGTGCAATTTTTTCGATGTTATGAACAAAATGTAAAAATTTTAGGAAGGTTTCGTCCGAAAGTGTTGAATAATTATTTCTGTGATAGGACAGTAGGATTCTAGTAGCACTTTTCATGCTACAGAGATGTTTTTACATCATTTTTATTACAGATTGAAAATAATTATCTCTGGGGTAGTGTTGAACTATTCACTTTTTCATTAAGGCATATTTTTTAATTACAGACGCCATGTGGATAAGTCTTGGTGAAGTGCTTCCTGTAGTATAAGTCCCATTGAAGTCTATAGAATGCATAATTATAGCAAAAGTTTTATCATTGACTTTTCCGATTTAGTAGTGTTATATAATTATAAAAAAATGTTAATTCGCCGAATTCTGATCCACGTGCTGCCTTAAAAAACCCGCGAAGTTTTACGATTTTATTTGTGATTTTTATGGCCCCAGGGTCAGGGGTTTTGGTGTTACGGCGGGGCTCTGTTGATTGTATGGTGAAAATGCATTAATTTTACAAAAATCTTCTCTTCTGGGTATTAAATAAACTAACTTAGTTTATTGTTATAATGAGCAGGAGTGCTTCAATTGATTTGTGATTTTATGGCCTTTGGTTTAAAACACGAACCAAATTTAATTGTTGGATAATTGTAACAGTTATATAATACTCAGGAGACCTATAAGGTCCGTGGGGCTCTTGTTTTCGATATTTTCCGAACATGACAAGGAGTACACGGCGGTGTGACCGGTTGGAAGGGGATGCTTACTCCTCCGTGGCACCTGATCCCACCTCTGATGTTTTGGAGGTCTGTTTTTGTTTAATGATCTAGCATTATAATGTATACCTAAGGGGGATAGGAGACATGATTTAGAGAATGTACACTACCAAACGATGTTTCTTTATCGATAGGGATAAACATAGCTTTCTAGTTCTTAAGATAAAGATTTCAAGAATATGTTCCTATGAACACCTATGTTTAAAAAAATTAATCCCTGGCTGTTTCCAACCTTCCTCACGGGTCATGATTAGAATTAGAACATGCAAAGAAGATTTTATATGTAAATTATGTTAGAGTTGAATGTATTCTAATTTATGCCATTGACATTAAATTTTGACACAATTTTGAAGTTAATAGTTTCTCAAATTCCCTGATTTATTTCATGACTTTATTGTTAGTGGCATTTCATACTAAAATATAACAAGATAATTATTTTATTGAGACTTCAAATTTCTGTACGCGTTTGATTGACTCATCCTTTCACAAATTTTTAATTTATTCTTAAAACTTAAGAAAGTAGCAATTTTGTTGGATATTTGAAAAATATTAAAACTAAAATTCAGAAAATTCATAGAATTCCAATAATTTCCAGATTAAAAAAAGTTTCTTAACTTATATTTCCGTGTGAAATGCTATCGCAATTTATAAGTGGTTGTATAATACAGAACATTTGAGAAAATATTAAGTTCAAATCTGTGTCTAAGCACTTTTAACTAATATCAGGAAATTTATCCATGAAAGCTATTTAAAGATATGGAATTAGATCCTTATAAGGGGGAAATACATTAACAATTAAAATAAATAATAATGTAAAATAATAGACAGAATACGATTTATTTCTTTAACAACACTAAGAAATAAGAACTTGTAAAATACAAACTATGAAATGAATAAAAAAGTAAATACAAATTAACACCTTAAATCTGCCGTAGTAGTATTTAATTTTATGGGAAAGAAAAATAAAAGGGCCTGGGTTAACGATGAAAGACACTTGAGATGATTTGACGTTCCATGAAGTACTTTAAAAACAACACAGGATACAATCATGAATCTGCATATCTTGTATTCTATGAATCCATAATTCAGGTCCATGTAATCTAGGAGTCCGTCTCTGATGCCCATGAACATTGTAAACAGAACATCGTTACACATAACCAGAATCAAAAAGATTTGTGCTGTGCCCCAAAGTTTTCCTTTGTGAAATATAGTCCACATGAAAATGGTTGCACACAGGGGGAAAACCCACAAAAAAGGCGACACAATTGTCGAAAATTGTAAACCGAATTTACCATATATGGATGAAAATGTTAACGCCTGGTCTTTAGTAATTTTCTCGCTCATAAATCCAAGCAATAAAATGTTAAATTTGTGAGACGAATTTTGGAATGACATGAGGCCAGTTTTCCCTCAACAACATAGATACTTAGATATTTGCGGTCATTCTCTTTATATAATCACTATTTTGCTTAATCACGATCTTAAGACAGAAGAGTGACGATTTCAGATTAAACGTATTAAAGCTGATGTAGTCTGGTAACAACTTATGGACTTGTTAGACTGACGCATAATACTTTCTAAAAATATATATGTAATGTAGATGGCCAAAATAAAACAGATTATTTCAATAAATCAAGAATATGTTCAAAAGAGCAGGAAGATTTTTACACTGAAAACATTTGGGAACTACCAAAAATATATATTCTGTATAAAGAATTGGGGAAACTGTAAAGTTAATTTATTTCGTTTTACTATCTCTTTGATTTAATTATGTAATAAGGTATTAGCTTCTTTGGCACTCTGTCAAACATCAATCAGCTTACTGTGCCTTCATCCCGTATACATTCAGTAAGTTAATGTTTATCAGGACTAGTCATGACATCCGTCCAGTACATATAAAAAGAGCGACATCGTCCACCGTCCCTCGTATGTACTATAACACTCTTTATATTGCACTATATATGGAATTTTAATTTCTCGTTTATTATATTTCATTTCATAAAAATTTCAAGAAATATAACAAAATAGTTCATCTATGGGTATAAGTCCTAGCTGTAGTGTAAACAACGCCAGTTTGTAGGTATAATAAATTATAATAAGATGTCCATTCGTTGGAGAAATTATTCGCTACTTGTACCTAAGTTTACATTATTTTTCTCATACTTAAGTCGCTTTCATATGATTACAGGGATACAATCAGCGATGTTAATGGTGTGATATGATGATGATGAAACTGACATTCGCTGCTCATATATATAACTTTCTATAATGGTCACATGATCAAAACAAACCAATGAATAATTCTTTTTGGTAATGTAACCTACATACGATGTCATGTGACGTCAGAGTCTAGATGCATCAAATGGCACGTGCAGTTTGACAAGCCCAATCTAAATTATATCAAAAGAAATATCTGCGCTCGCCATAATGGTCACACCGTCAACATATTCAATAAATTATATTCCATTTAGGAAATTCCTGCACAGAGATTTTGACTGGCTAAAATGCGTCTAAAATTACATCGAAAATATGTGATAGTGTTTTTGTTGTAAATGAGACACATTCAAATCTTATTTATTCAATTCAATATTTAAAATCTGGAATTGGATATTTTACCCACTCATTTTTCAAGTTTCGTTTTTGCCCAAGATTAGCACATACCGTTTTATGGTTTACCTCGACTTTTCCACTTGGCGAGCTTGATTTTGACGCTGTTTACGGAGATAAACAAAAACAAAGACAAGCATGCCGCATATGTTTGTGTAGATAAATTATCCTCAGATTTCCTCAGAAATTTTTAATGAGTGCGTTTCTATGGAGGGGTTACTAAGTGTAATTCGGAGTTTGATACCTTGTGTTTTTATAAGAACTAAAAATGGGTTAAAATTTTATTTCTGAAACTTATGTCTGTGATTTTAACATAATTTTTCTAAAAATGTATCTTATTCAGATAAAGATGTGAATGACATGAGCTTCGTATTTAATTCTAGTATTATAAAAGCAGATATACCTTTTTGAACGTACAGGATCAAACTTAGAGCTTGAACTTTTCAACTGGCTATTGACAATTTTAAGTGTGGAACAGTAGGATTTTTTCAACATGATACATGCAGTAGACGAGTGGATCATTATACTGGAAAGAAATCGGATTACATGCCGTTTAAACGTTTGAAATAAATAAATCGTGACGTTAGTTGACAATATCTTGTTAAATGCTTTATGATAAACTTAGCGCTAGCTTTTCTTCTGTATACCCTTATAACCTACATACGGGGTTTATATCTCTCACATGATTCGAAACGCCAGAGAATGCTTCATGAACAATTTCTAAAAAGAGGTATTAAAAAACAAGTTGATGACACAAGGATAACAGTCACATTTAAAGTTATAATTTCGTAAGTGTTGTTTTTTTAAGTAAACACAACCTATCGTTAAGTCAAATGCTGAGTGATTTTTTACATAGTAATTGCTAGGCGATTAAATTATTTACACACTCAATTGTCCACGACTTTTCCCGTTATTTCCCAGTCATGTCATGAAACACACGGTGGGTGTGGCCTGTCAGCAGGGGGTGCTCAATCTTCAATTACACCTGATCCCACGTCTGATATTATAGGTGGATTATAGATCCGTGCTTGCTCTACTTCTGATTTTTAATGTTTTAAGGGGTCCTAAAATCGAGTTTTCCTGTTTTTCTGTGACTATTTAATAAAGTTCAAATAACTAAACACCCGATTATAACAAGATAATGTCACGTCTCCATATCAGTGAAATATTCTGGAGAGGCACGTTAAACAGTATACAATCAATCAATTACAAGATAATGTCAGATAGTTGGATGGCGTAGAAGAGGATTTCATTTTTCATGTCATCATGTGACAAGTCGCTAACAGTCACGATACAAAGATACTGTAACTGAAAGCTACAATGGTTGTTTGTTTGCTTGCTTAAACGTCACTTTCGAAAAAAATCACTCATATGGAGACGCCACCACTTGCCATTGGAGAGCAGAAAAAAATGGACCTATGCTTGGCACTTCAGGTGATTGAACGGTGAGGGATCTTTTACATCTGATACTTGCTATGCTTGAGACAAGCTCTGAGGTTCGCATTTGGTCTCGTACGTACTCCGAGATTCCAATCCAGTGCACTATTGTTTTAACTGCACACCATCATTGAAGCTTATGAGGAATGTAGCGTTTCAGAAACCCTTGGCTAGCGATGGCCTAGATGACGATATGTACTAAATTTCTCCTTTTCACTTTGACGTCATAGTCAGATGTGCACAAGAAAGTCGCCCAATTCATAAAAATGTCAGGAAACCCGCGACCTATGTTAAAGTTTGCTTTGATACAGATCTAAATTGTGGAAGACAGTTACACAGTTGTTCTTTTATTGTTTGCACAAAAAAAACATTTACTTAATCAAAGTACTCAGAAGTACAGAGAGCCGGGCTCATTTACAGAGTAGAATGGATTTCTTACATAAATCACATTTATATTCTGATGAAATATTCAATATGAATGATAAGACACTGACAGTGAGTTTTTTAATCCTAATATCACGATCCGATTTTTTCAAACTCAGAATTAATCTGGTACCGCCGCTGAATGTAAACAAACAGGCCAGTCTGGTTCCCTCTCCTGCTTTACCTTAAGCTTGTATGTGTAGAGAACTACGGTTACACTGATTATCAAAAATCCTTACGCTAATGAATTATGTTCTTTGACTTATGAAGTTTTCAAAGTTATTACTACTAATGTTTATTTTATATAGATAAAACTTCGTTTTATTTTTGTTGCTTTATTAAGCGTTTGTATTATCTAAAAAGCGGTTAAGATTATAAGAACTATATTTTTGCACGTAACTTTGAAATGGCGACTATTGGGTTAACATTGTGCCTTGAACAGGATCACATAAGCCGGGAATTGCTCTTTGAGCAATAATCCCGGCTAAAAATTATTTTTGCAACTTGTACAGCCCATGTATTCCCTTAAAGATTAATATTTGATTTACTTCCATCTTCTTTACCATGTGTTTCTTGCTTTGTTTACAAGCATACACAGTGTTCTATGTGTTAATCGATTCATCACTAGTTATCGCGGGAAAACTGCACTTTACTGGATCAGCGTAAGGATTAGTATATTTATATACCACTAAACGTTAATCTTCTAAAAATAACCTGGTTTGTACAATATTCACAATATTCAATTTTATGAATTTTCTTTTCAAACTCTGTTTTTAAATTACTGACATACATTAGAAAATATTCATTGATTTAAAGTTGAAACTTTGTTTGCTCGACATATTACATTTTTGACTGCATGTTCCTTGCACTATTTTCTCTCGCGGATTGACACAAATTCAATAAAATAAATGATAAATATTTAATTTTATAAACACTTCAAAATATACAAGGAAACGTATTCTTATGTAATTTGTAGATCATGGATATTGTAAATAAGTCAATATTACACAAGAACATGTATTCAAAATACTCAAACGAAAATATGATTAGTTTCGATACATGGGGAATCCCTAACAAGAAAACGTGTAACATAACATGAGTTAATACCATCAACTCGTAAAAATGTATTGCCGAGCACTATGGTTCTCTCTCTCTCTCTCTCTCTCTCTCTCTCTCTCTTTAATTTGCAATCCTAGACTTTCCAAGAACAGACATACAAATCAACTTAGTCCTATACAAATCACAATTACTTGTTTGTGCAATTATAGTTTTAATCTCAAAGAATAATAATACAAAGGAGCAAAGTCTGAATTACATGAAATTTTGCTGTCAAATACGATTTCAGAGAAAAAAAACACATTAAAATCCCATTATAATCCAATTTCTTCTAAGATAATGTATTTATCCATAAATGGCATGCCTGTCTTTATATTTTGTTTTACTGTGGTTTCTTCATTATTCGTTAAGCACCAATTTTCGTGGATTTCGTTGTTGAGCAGATCCACGAATTCAAATGTTCATTGAAATACGAAATATGACATTCATTTGTATTGGCAATGCTTTTGTCCACGAAATTACGTATCCTCAAAAACGTCTGTTTTACAAAATCCACGAAAATTGATGCCAACGAAAATTGATGAAACCACAGTATACAAATCTGAATAAAGTCAGATCCTTTGGTCTGCTCATGTAAATCGCTAAAAAGCCTCGTGTAGCGATCTTGGTGAGCGGATCAAAGGATCCGATTTTAATCAGATGCTTTTATTTCCGTTAACGACGATTAGGAAAATATGGGATTATAAAAAAAATGCTAATATAGAAAAACTCAATAATCTAATACTTATTCGGAAAATCTTATTTGTAATGCTGATTCAACTGACGAAGCTACTGAAAATTAATCAATCAAATATCTAGTTCTCGTGTCGCCCGCGTGACACAGTGGTTAGAGTGTCTGCTCTAGAGTCTCGAAGTAAGGAGTCAATCCTTATGTCGTGCGTTCGAATCCCACTGTGGGACGTGGAGACCGGTCCTTTGGATGAGACCGTATAAACCAAGGTCCCGTGTCGCAGTAGGTGTTGGCACGTAAAAGATCCCTCACTGCTCAATGACCCTGAGTGCCGAGAATAGGAAAAAATTTGCAGCTTTCCACCGGCAAGTGGTGGCGTCTCCATATGACTGAAAAAATCTCGAGAGGGACGTTTAACATTATACAATCAATCAATCAAACTTAATCTCGTTAAGAAATGTGTACCGGAAAAATCAAAGAAACTCACAAAATAATAGAAAACCTGAATGTAAATTGCAAAATTACAAATCATCATTTGTACCAACTGTAATAAATGATCATATGTGGAATTCTTTTTAGCTAAATACCAGACTTTCGAGCTCTTTGTCTGCTTTTTAAAGTAAAATTAAACAAAAATAACAGATGTCCCGCCTAATTTTAATTTTGGGAAAAGTTGCAACAATATACTGCATACTAGGCTTTGGTACAACTGCGTGGTAAACGTTGGTCTTTATAACACAATATCTAGTCCTTTTGCCCCTGTGGTAAGGTAGAAGATACAAATCATTAATTTTTAAGCGGTTAGCATGTTCGCTAGCCGCTTTATGGCATGTATCCAACAAGATTACGCAATTTCAAGAGCAACCGGAAACCTCCATAAGGAGCTACCTAGGAGAAAAGAAATTGCAGCTTTTCCGATCTTAGACGGAAATACCCGAAAGCCTGCACTGAACAATCTGGGGTTACATGCAATATAGCTGGGGCAAAGAAGGTGTTGCAGTTCGTTTGTTATTTTCCAAAAATTTGTAGCAGATTAAAAGAAGAATTTTTATGTAGCAGAAACTCGTATTGATTTTTTTCAAATGCAACAATATATAAAGCACAACGAAAAACAATATTTGGAAGGTGTGTATTGACTTCCAGTTTGCCATTACATGATGTGAAGATAAGTCTTTCGGCAAAATATATCAGATTTTCCTTTTTAAATAGGGAATCCCCATTGTTCTGAAAAAGTGCCTCCTTGAAACAAAATAATTTTGCTATATAAACAAAGAGGCAGTAATTTACTTCAAAACTGCCATTTCCGATTTTTATTTAAAAGAGGCACATTTTTGAAAAACACAAAAATTGAATAAAAAATATTCTCCAAACGAAGTGTGTACTTTAAATAACACTGCAAATTCATCATGTCCGAAATGGTCTAGTGGATATGCTGGCGGACTTCCAACTAGTACTTTTTTGACCAGAGAATGGGTTCGAATCCTGGTATGGATCATTTTTGCATATATTTTTTCGATATGTAATGGTAGTGCAATGAAATTATATATATTTTGAAAGAGAATGTCAAAAAGTTATATAATACCTAATATATATACATGTATTAGAAATGCAGGATTAAATAAATTGTTTTTCTTGATATGCTGTGACTTAAAACTAATGCTTTTTTTAGTTTTGTCTTGGAAAATAAAATTAATGTATTGTTTAAATAATTTATTTTCTACGAGGGTTGATCCAAAAGTAATGTCACAGTGTCCATGTCTTTTATATTTGGCGTCATATTATCAAATACAATATACTAAAAGATGCACAAATGCAAATCTAATATATAGTGAAATTTTCATTTAATAATGTTTATTTAAATTTATTTTATAGATGTTTAAAACATAAAGCAGAGGGGGTGTCGCCGCGTCACAACTGAACGTCACATTTTAAAGTGTATTTTTTCTTAGAATGAAAAATACAAACACATTTAAAAGATTCTAAAAAAGCACCAAATCTCTCATTTCTTTAAAAGACACAATTCAAGTCATTTTCTATCTTTAATTGAAAATAAAATGACGGCATTGGTATTTGTGATCATAATCATTGTTGTTTTAATGTCTTGAATTGAACAAAGGGATTGTCGATATAGGGGAAAAACGGCTCGGCGAGTTGTAATGCATTTTTGCTTCAAAGTATGGGAATCATCACTAGCGACAGTTACGTTAATTAATTAGACTTACAGAATAAAGAATGTAAATAAGAGACTTCTATATAGATGGTTTCAGTAATTTTGAGCGGATGATGGGTCATTGAATGATCAGCAGAGGGTAAGAAGACCGAAAGATAGGAAATCGGACGTAAACGTTAAATGGTGTCTGATGTTGTCAAAAAACACAGACGGATAGAGCGACATGTGGATTTGTAAGTTTGCCTTATGCTACTGTTTAAAAAAATTGACAGAGGGCTTAATTATGAAAAGAGTGAGTGTATAATGGTACTAAAAATTCGTGAAAAAGTGAAGTTGGTGAAAGTGATTGCGAATCACAAATATTTTTTTAATGAAATGAAGGGAAAACGGTTCAAAGTATGACGGAGCGTATCCGTCATATGACGTTATATTTAGGTGCGGCGAGTACCATAAACACACATTGTTTAAAATCCGATATTTTGGAAAGTAAACATCATTTTCCTTTGAATTTTTCAGATCTGATTCGAAATAAGTAAAACTTTCATCATTTTTAATTTTGTTGTTTTATGTCGATTTATAGGAATTTTATCAAAGTTGTGACATTACTTTTGGATCAACCCTCGTACATACTGTAGTTATTGCAATTTTTGTCTCTTAGTTATACATCTGTAGTAGCAGATATTGAATTTGAAACAAATAAAATGTTGGATATAGCACCAAAAGTGTGAGTATGGGACGCAGTATTATTTCATAAAAATTTTTTTCGCACGATGTCTACAGTTTATCTTTCAAAATGCTGCTTTAGCCATTGTGCTTTTTGTTGTTCCAACCTCTTTTATGCAAAATAACGATTTCATGTGTTTTGCTGTATCATGCAGGAAAAACCCGCCATAATCATAGTCTTCTACGTAGCTGTATCTATATTTAGACATAACGAGGGTATTTAAATTCAAAAGACACTACGAAGTCTGAAACATCTGTTTCATATTATGAAATTAAACTAGAAAAAGACGTAAATGGTTTTTAAACAACGATGCTTTAAATGATATTTAAACAACGATGCTTTATGATTTTGATGACTTGCTGTTCAACTGTCAACGTCCAAGGGTTTCTCAGTCCTTAATAGCACCTGATCTCACCTCCGATGATTAAATGGTCAGTGTTCTGTTCCTAAATATTTTTTTATTGTTTAATAGATTTTGTTAGCGTGAAATCGTGTTCGTTTTCTCCAATGTTTACTTTAAACATAATATTTTATCAAATACATCTGTAATACAAAAAATATTGGGCAACAGACAAGGCCTGTGTACACCTTCTTTTTGTATATTATGTCTAGATACAGTTTATTTGATGTAGTTTTAATATTATGAATCACATATTATTAATCAGTATTATATATAAAAACATAACAACCCCTAAAAGTATAGAAACTATGTACATACGGTTTAAGATTAAAAATGATACAAATAATTCGAAAAATACATATACATTTGATAGAGGATTTAATAAATCAATATTCTTAATTTAATCTCTTTGAAGATTTAGTACATGTAAATTCATAAACATATAAAAAAAATATTTAACATTTCCTAGCGTAACAAGCTAATAGACACAAGTGTCTCACGTGAAATATTGAGCATACATTTGTAGTGCACACTTTATATTACCCTGAATGTTTGCAACGGTTTCCCATTTTTTGAGATCTATGTGATTTTAATACTAAATGTGTTTAGTTAAGGGATCACTGTCTAGTTAGTATGGTATGCCAGGGCATCAACGATAGTGGTTAACATGGGATAATTTGCGAAATGGACGAAGCCTGTTGTGCATAAATTATCTCATGTATCCCACTATCGTTGATGTTCCTGACATTCTAAATTAACTATACAGTGATTCCTTATTTTTCCATTTCATTTCTTAATAAAATTGTAGATAGAGATTTAAAAATGTAGACATAGATCTAAATCATACGAGCACTCCCTTGCCAGTTTTAATAGTCCTTGCCCACTGACGTAAAACACAAAAGCAGACGCACGAGATTTACATGCATATGTGACCTCCTTAGCGTCAGACACAGAGACAGATGAGAATGAGATCTGCATGCATATAAGGCCTCCTTAGCTCCTGACCTATCGACCTGTCTAATTTACATTCCGTAAGAATCATCAAGACAACAACTCCGTTAACTTTCAAAGGTATCACAGAAAAAAAAATAGAAATGGAAATATTTATATGAGTGATCCAAATATTATCACAGTCTTTGATTTCGTATACGCAGTTTACTTAAGAAGAAAACTTTATAAGGCCGATCGATATTCAATTTTCCCAACTTTTAAAACTTGGATTGCGGGTAAGAATGTAATTGTTATAGATATTGGGAACATTAAGTAAATCAACTGCAGATCAAAAAAAAAAATAGACTATCAATCATAAATCCCCATTAAAATTGCATGCTTTTGATGCTACGATGACTATAGTGAAAGAAAAGGTTAATAGAATGTTCCCCTTGACTGGACAATTAAGAATTAAACTGATTAAAATTTACCTCATATTGGGTGAAATCAGGGAAGTTTTTTTTAAAAATCAAAATGGTACAAAATAGAGTATTTTTTAATGTGGTTCAGAGAACATTGTCTGAAATCGTATTTAAATGGCTGTATTTTAACAATAAATATAATATGAAAAATTTTTCTTTCTGTTAATCTCCCAAAAGAAAATTGTTAATTTTTGATATGAAAAAAATTAAATCAACAATAATAAATATAAATAAGTCTTCCCATTTCACATGGACCTAAAAAAAAGACCTGTTCATAAATTGTTTTTTTTTTAGAAAAATTTGGTATTATAGATATCCTCGATATACTGTAAACCAACTTTTATTCGCGTGCGAGAAAAATTTTCGCGAGGTTCGCGAGAGCCTCTTCATAGCGAATATTTCTCCTGCTCCTGTTTTTAGAGTACTACAAAATATGACGGGTACAAAGTATTTATATGCAAATAAAATAAGAGAATGGAACTATAAAATTGTCCAATTTCCATGTTTAAAATTTCAAGAGCGTATTTTTATTAATTTTCTTTTACATTTTATTACCCCTTTCTTTAACAGCTTCAGTTTATCATAACGTCAAAAGACACTGAACGTCAATCTACCTATCATTTGAAAAATCGCTTGAAAATTCAGCTATATAGAATTGTAATTACATATACCTTAAGTTTATATTCTTAATTTTGTGCAATTTTATTCAAGTTGAAAGGGATGCTTCAAAAGAGTAAATACGCTTCATTTTATTATGATGCGCGAAATATTGCGCAATGAAAACCACAGTCGGTCCCCTTAAAACGTCTGATGGCTTTTTTATTTCCTTGTCAAGGACTGTTTGGTAGTTGGTTGTGTCCCCAACTGAAAATATATGGCTGTTCCTTCCAGACTGAAGTTGCTTCCTATAGGCCTGAATTAAGCTTATTGTGATATTAAATGTAATGATTACCATTACATGTAATTGAATAAGGACTAATGCCAAAGATGTGAAATTCCAAAAATAAAATGCATTATATGTAATGGTACCATACTTTTTGAAACCCAGAGTAATGCTTTCTACACAAAAACTATCTTTATAAAGCTATTTTAAATGAATTATAAATGAACTTAAAAATTATTGTTTGCATTGAACATTCTTTCAAAACATGCAAAAGATTGAAGTGAATACGAAAAGTTATTAAACCTTTTCAAAGAAACATTCTGTGTCAATCTATTTACTACACTTTTTTTTTTAATTTTGATATTCACATTGAATTTTTCATACTTATTCTAAATAGCATTCCATTTCAAAGAAAACTTAAAAGTTTTTAAAAATCGTTTTTAAAAAAGATTATGGTATGATTGAAAAATATATAAAAGCTTTAATTGTCATATTTTGAGTGTCATAAAATACACAGTCAACACTCTACAGGTGCATATTATTACCGCTGCATTTTCGAAATTTTCTTTACCGCTATACAAATCGTTACATTACCGCTACATATAAAAGTATACATTATCGTTACATTGACCCTTCGTTCGCCAGCCCCTTTCTTGTATGATGTACAGATTGATGTTAAGGACAACATTTACATGCATAAAACCTGTCCCCCTACTCACGACGAGGAGTTGAAAGAAGGACTCTGAACATATTTTTTTATATTTATTGAAATTCATTTCATGTTAAACGTAAAACACATTTAAAAATAAATCAAGCCATAGATAAAAACCTAGTCTTCAAACTTTCTTTATACAGTCGTTTAAGCTATGAATGCCATAAGTTTGACATAAAACATTTGAAGCAGTGATACAATTGTTTACAAAAAATGTTAGGATGAGAACTGAGTTTGGAACTCATAATCCATACTATACCTGGCTGATTCGATACGTAGGGTAAAATTATAAGTCGTTTTTGGCCAAAGAATTCTTCATTTTCTGAAACATTTAACGATGTTTGATTGGTTCACATGACAGTTATATGGGCGTGTTTTTATTGGTTTTTGTTCAGCACATAAAAAGGGACTATTCAAAACCCATGTGCTGTTTCCAATGATATTTAATTTTTCTGGGCCTTGTAACACTTTTTTATTTACGCTGTAATCTTTTATATCCTTTCTGAACATTATTTTTTCACATTACGGTACGTATACAGAAAATAAAACTATCGTCATATATAACAGAGACAAACCTTGTCTTTGAAGACGGATTTAAGTCACAAATTTTATCGTATTTTTATCTAACACTAGACGGCGATGCATACTCCTGCTGACGAGGGCCTAGTCATCTTAACATGATTATTTTGTTTTAAATATAGATATTAAGATTCTTGTTACAAGGATATTCATTAACTCACTAGCTTTAACATCTTCACCATACCATTTCCCCAGTAAATCAAGCTATTTCATGTAGTCCCGTGTTAACCTGAATGGGTAAGGGTTCATTTTGACACCGCGTGTGTTCCATATTGATTGCGTGCTCGATAAGTACACGTTGAGCATTATATATGACAGAGTCCTGGGAAGAGTTTATTTTTAATCGATTCATTCGATTGGCTGATCTTTTGTTCTAAGTCAGTAAGATCTTACTATTGCATAACCGTTCATTAAAATGGTCAAGTTTATGGTGACCATGGCAGCTGATTGTCCATGTACCATAAAAGAATTAAAAAAAAAAAACAGGCATCATACATGCAAGGTTATCTAACAATTTAAAATTCGATCGTGTATTGTTCAGAGAAGTGTTCAAAAAGCTATCTCTTCTAACTGTGTCTACATAACCGTTTATTAAGCTGGTCAAGTGTATGGTGACCACGGCAAAGTCATTATACATGTGCCATAAAGGAATAAGAAACAGACGTTCCACTTTTATTGGAGCCCAATGTAAATGTGCTGTCTTACCCTTTTTATAAGTTTACTTCAAAATTCATAAATTAATGGTAATGTAATGCATTATAATTCGCCCCCAAAGCTGGTGTCAATTCGTTTATAAATCATGAATAATTACTTGTTTATTTCCTTTTTCGATAACTGTAATGATACGAAAAGCGAAGGGAATATTTTCAGGTCTTCCTTTTTCTAAAGAGAAAATTCTACAATTTATATGTTTATCATTTTCATTTACAGCTATGAATATTGCTAGCTCCACCTTCTTCTCTAAATCTCCTTGATTTTTTTACCTATATTTAATTAATATTTTCCAGTTTTAAAGCACACAATCTTATGTTTTCACGTAATTTTGGAGGAGAGGAGGGTTTTTTGAGATCCCTCGATATATATACAGGTTGTAAATTCTTCAGGAAAAACAAACGCTATGGGTAAAATATAATAGTGCATTTAGAAAGATCTTGTCATGAGTAAAACACATGATTGTGTAATATGAAAGTCTCAAATTTTCCCTTTCAAAAAATATGACCAAGGTTAAGTTTTAAAGCCTAAAGACGGACAGACGATTGCAATAAATTAATATCTCCTAACTTTTGCGAAAGCGGGGACAAATACTTATACATGAACAAAATAATTATGATTAATCTTGTATCAAAATAAAACCAAACATTTTTACTTTAAATTTGGAGGTTTCAAAAATAACTTCATTATTTCAATTTGTTTTTCTAATTTGCATTGTTACATGTTTTACTACTTGATCATTTCCTGATAATTCTGGCCATAGAATTTGTCTCGTTGCAGGATAAAGTGCTTTTTCGACATGTCCTAAAGATAAGCAAAAGTTTGTATTCAAGCAATTATTTTATCCCCTCCTGAACATCCGTAAACATTCATTCCATTTGCTTCAAAATCTTCATTATCAATTAAATCCGCAATGCTTGCGGTGGGTAGGTTATCAAATATGTAAGTTGTAAGGCTAATGTTCAGCAGAAGTTGGGCTATATGTTATCATGCAATAGTTCATGTTTGGCTAAAATAATGCCCTCCACAATAAACAGCACAATCAACCAACAAGACAAGCCAATGCTTTATTTCAAACTTCAGAATTGATGTACGCTTGAAATTAAATTCAGAGATTCTCAAGTGTGTAATTGCCCCTTGGTTCCTTTTGGCTATTGCAAAATTTTTTTTCAAATTCATTGGCAATCAAAGGTAGCTCACTTACTCATTGAGAGCTATGCTAATTATTTTTAGTTGTGTAATTAGTCGTACAATGAATTTGACAGTACAATCTGACTCAAGGGTATTCGCTTTAGCATTTTAGGGACATGGATTTATCCCTGTTATTGATGCACCTCATTTCATTCCTGCTCATATGCATTCTTCACTTCTAAGGCTATAACCATTAGGAATAAAGGAATTGATAATTTTATTTATCTGGGGTTTGGGGTAAATTAGGGCTAGACTTATTAATTAAGGAACATTACAAATCATTGCTCAATTTATGTTAAAGAACATAATTTTCTGTATGCTATAACCAGCTGCTTAAATCAGAAATTCTCTTGTTTTAGCTATGGTAAATATTTAAGGTTTGTAGGTGTGCTGTGACCCACAAAAATAATAACTGAATCATGTAATAAAAGGGATTCACTTCACAATTAACAAGTATTACGGCTTAATTCTTGTGTTTACTCAAAATTTTGTCTGCCTTTTTAAACATATAATCTATTCTTGATAATTTTATTTTATTGGTTAGAGAATAAAGTTCATGGAATATTTACATCAGATGAGAATAGTAAAACATTAGGGTTGAAAATATTACTTATAAACTTTGGACATTCAAATTTATAACACATAGATAGGGGAGAAACATGCCATTGATGATTCATTCAATATTTAGGGAATAAAAGGGAATTTTATTGTTAGACAATTCATGTCAGACTCCTAGCCTAAAAAAAAGTAAATAAATAAATAAAAATAAATAAATAAATAAATAAAAAAAAAATCTTTAAGAAAAGTATGAATTGGATAGGGTTTTCAGTAGAAGAGTGTATTATACACCTACTAGGGAGAGCTGCATATGAGGCCATCATGACATAGAAATAAAACAGATTTGGGAAAAAAACAGTAAGATTTATTATTGCAAGATACAGTGTACTAAGATTATCAAGTCAAGTACACACAATTTAAACTGATAAAACATGTAGTATGGATATTTTAAGGACTAAAGCATAATTTTTGTTTCAGTAGTCAATTATTGATAAACAAGAAGGCAATTATATAAAGGACTTCAATTTTTTGAATTGATTTCATTACTACATTTACATTAGTTTCACCTGTTTTAATATACACAAATTTGGCCAATTGATGTGATGTATTTCACAATGGAAATTTTCTTTGGTCTTAATTTAGTATTGTGATCAGACATCTAAACTTGATAAGCATGATATAAGCTTATGAATTTCATTCAAAATATATATCGGTATATCATAGAGTAAATTTAATTTTATTGCTTATCCGATATTAAACAAAACAGTGGAAACCCCTACTTATAAGATCCAGGGGTAGAAACATTCTAAATTTAACCTATTGGAATTTCACAAACAGCTTCATTCAGGGAAAATTTGTAGGAAATACAAAGCTATTGTTATTAATGGATTAGAAATTATAGCATTTGTCAAAATTTTCCACTAATT